>NW_019268528.1:5022798-5079095 GCF_002738365.1 Cucurbita moschata
GGGGGGGGGGGGGGGGGGGGGGGGATGCCCAATTTGATGGTTTGGCACCTATTTCACGACATTGGCGCGTTTTTGTTTACATTCTAGGACAGTTCCGAAACGTTGCTTCACGAGTTCGATTTTTTCACACGCATGCGAAAAAAATATTTGTTGGCATTGTGGTGGGGAATACCCCAATTTGATTGTTGGGCACCGATTTTCGACACCGCCGCGTTTTTGCTGCCGTTTTAGGGCAATTTTGAAAAGTTGTTTCACGAGCGCTGTTTTTTCGATCTCAACCGAAAAATAAAATTCTCGGAATTGTGGTGGGTAATGCCCCAATTCGATGGTTCGACAACGATTTCGCGACACCGTCGCGTTTTTGCTTGCATTCTGCAGCAGTTCCAACAAGCTACTTCTAGGGCAATTTTTTATACTGTTTCTAGGTAAAAATTTCGCGACACTAGCGTGTTTTCACTTGCGTTCTAGGGCAGGTTTGAAACACTACTTCACTAGTGCAATTTTTTCGCACGCATGCGAAATTTTTTTTTCTCGGCATTGTGGTGCAGAATGCCACAACTCAATGGTTGGGCACAAATTTCACAACTTCGGAGTGTTTTCGCTTACATTCTAGGCCAGTTTCGAAAAGCTGCTTCACAAGCACGATTTTTTTGATCGCATGCGAAAAAAAAATTATTCTCGACATTGTGGTAGAGAATGCCCCAATTTGATGGTTGAACACCGATTTCGAAACACCAGCGTGTTTTCGCTACCGCTCTAGGGTAGTTTCGAAACGCTGCTACACGAGTGTGGTTTTTTCGCACGCATGCGAGAAAAAATATTTCTCGACATTGTGGTGGGAAATGCCACAATTCGATGATTGGGTTCAGATTTCGTGACTTTGGCGCATTTTCGCTTGTGTTTTAGGGCACTTCAAAAAGCTGCTTCACGACCTTGATTTTTTCGATCGGATGCGAAAAAAATATTTCTCAACTTTGTGGTGGGGAATGCCCCAATTTGATGGTTAGGCACCGATTTTGCGACACTGCCGTGTATTCGCTTGCGTTCTAGGGCAGTTCCAAAAAGCTGCTTCAGAGCACAATTTTTTCAATCGCATGCAAAAAAATATTTCTCGGCATAGTGGTGGGGAATGCCCCAATTCGATGGTTGGGCACCGATTTTGCGACACTGGTGCATTTTCGTTTGCATTCTAGGGCAGCTCCAAAAAGCTGCTTCACGAGCACGATTTTTTCGATCGCATGCGAAAAAAATATTTCTTAGTATTGTAGTGGAGAATGCCCCAATTCGATAGTTGGGCACCGATTTTGCGACACCGACGTGTTTTTGCTTGCGTTCTAGAGCAGTTCTAAAAAGATGCTTCACGAGCGTGATTTTTTTATCACATGCGAAGGAAAATATTTCTCGGCATTGTGGTGGGGAATGCACAATTTGATGGTTGGACACAAATTTTGCAACTTCAGTGTGTTTTCAATTGCATTCTAGGGCAGTTACGAACAGCTGCTTCACGAGCGCGGTTTTTTCGCATGCATGCAAAATAATTATTTCTCGGTATTGTGGTGGGGAATGCCCCAATTTGATGGTTGGGCACCGATTTTGCAACACTGGCGTGTTTTCGCTATCGTTTTAGGGCAGTTTCGAAACACTGCTTCACGAGTGCGGTTTTTTTGCACGCATTTGAAAAAAATATTTCTCGGCATTGTGGTGGGAAATGCCATAATTCGATGGTTGGGCTCAGATTTCGCGACTTCGGCGCATTTTCGCTTGCATTTTAAGGCACTTCCAAAAAGCTGCTTCACAAGCTCGATTTTTCTTATCGCATGCGAAAAAAATATTTCTCAACTTTGTGGTGGGGAATGCCTCAATTTGATGGTTGGGCACCAAATTTGTGACACTGACACATTTTCGCTTGCGTTTTAGGACACTTCCAACAAGCTACTTCATGACCGCAATTTTTTCGATAGCATGTGAAAAAAATATTTCTTGGCATTGTGGTGGGGAATGCCCCAATTCAATGTTTGGGCATCGATTTTGCGACACCGGCGCATTTTTCCTTACGTTCTAGGCCAGTTCCAAAAAGATGCTTCATGAGCACGATTTTTTCGATCGCATGCGAAAGAAATATTTCTAAGCATTGTGGTGAGGAATGCCCCAATTCGATGGTTGAGCGTTGATTTTGCGACACTAGTGCGTTTTCGCTTGTGTTCTAGGGCAATTCCGAAAAACAGTTTCACGAGCGCAATTTTTTGATCACATGCGAAAAAAATATTTGTCGGCATTGTGGTGGAGAATGCCACAATTCGATGGTTGGGCATAGATTTTGCGACTTCGGCATGTTTTCGTTGCGTTCGAGGGCAGTTCCGAAAAGCTACTTTATGAGCGCGATTTTTTCAATCGCATGTGAAAAAAATATTTCTCGGCATTGTGGTGGGGAATGCACCAATCCGAAGCTTGGGCACCAATTTTGCGACAACGGTGCGTTACCGCTTGCATTTTAGGACAGTTCACAAAAGCTGCTTCAAAAGCCCAATTTGTTCGATTGCATGCAGAAAAAATATTTGTCGGCATTGTGGTGGGGAATGCCACAATTCAATGGTTGAGCACAGATTTCGTGACTTCGGCTCTTTTTCACTTACGTTTCTAGTCAATTCCGAAAAGCTAGATCACGAGCGCAATTTTATCAATCATATGCAGATATATATATATATCTATATATATATATATATATATATATCGACATTATGTTGGGCAATGCCCCAATTCTATGGTTGGACACCAATTTTGCAACACCATCACAATTTCGCTTGTGTTCTAGGGAAGTTTCGAAAAGCTGCTTCACGAGCGCGATTTTTTCAATCGCATTCGAAAATAATATTTCTAGATATTTGATGGTGTTGTTCTAACACATGCAGAAACAATTTGGATCTTAAGCACTCTTTCTAGATATTTGATGGTGTTGTTCTAACACATGCAGAAACAATTTGGATCTTAGGCACTCTAACTACATCAATTATAGTAAATTAGCTAGCATGTTCAAAAGCATTAAAACTCAAGGAGTTTGAGTACTAACCTTTTGTCGTTCAAATTTCTTTTTCTTCACGAACCGGTTTTGAACCACCACTAGTGTCTTCCCTAAATTCTCTGGCCTTAGAACGGGATTCTGGAATCTGGTGAATAATTAAACTTGGAAGGGATTTAGTATATGTGAAGAGAGAGTTTGTGAGGATTTTTCTCAAGGTTTTTCCAAGAAGACTTCCCATGTACCTTGATCACTCTGTTTATAGAATCGTATTTGCATGTTCATGCCATTTTGAGACTACCAAATTTTGACACTCAAAATTTCACTCAAATGTGTGGGATTATGTTACAAGGATGCTAGTTTGAGTTAACCAAATTTAAGTTAAAATTTTGACTTTCTCCATTTTAATTCAACAATCAATTTAAATGATTATTTTCAAATAAAAGTAATATTAAAGAATTAATTAAACAACTTAATTAATATTTACCATTAATTCAAATGCCAATCACAATGACATATTGATTAAAATATCTAAATCTTATTTAAATATCTTGATTCTCTCTTTTTTGTTTAATTCGTAAATTAAACAAAAATGTGGTTAAATATATCATAGATAAATAGTGCATATTCCCTAATTTGAATTCGAACACTTTGAACTCACTCATCACACTGTTCTATGGTTTAGTCTGATATGAGCTAGTAGGGGTACCTAATGGACCTATAGATCATGGTCTCCAACGATCCGAGATTAACTGGCTTCTCATTAACCTTGTTAACCAACATTTGTTAACTACTAGGACACTCCGCTGTAGCCTAGTAGTTGCACTCCCCTCACTATAGATATATTTCTGTCCATTTGATATAACCATGATTAATAAGTCAATCCTTCACAGGTTGTTCGTAACTAGAGCTAGGTCAATTTACTGTTTTACCCCTAAAGTTACTTCTTGTTCCTTATGTCTCACTGATCCTCTAATAAACAATTGGTTTGTGGTCCAACCAGTAAACCAAATCCCTCTCAGGCCAATGAGAGGGTGGGGCCCCTTGTTCAAGACCTGGAGTCAGTGCTTAAGGGAACTACCTCTCTTCTATCCCTAAAAGTGGGTAGGAGTGAGTTCCATCTTGCACCCCACGTCCCTAGCCATTCACCCAGACTTACCCCTGAAATGGGAGGCCTATTGAGTTGGCGAACTCGAGTCACTCTCACCCATGCAAATCTAAGGATAATTTCGAATAAACAGGAGTTCATGGTTAGCTCAAGATTAAAATCGAGTTACCTAAGTCATCGAATGAAAAGAAAATCAGTCTCAACAGTAAACGACATTATAAAGTGAGAGTGATTTTCTTCATGGTCCGATCTTATGCAATACTCATTGCATAGGACACCCCCACTCACATGTCTCCACATGTACAATTTAGTGATCACATTGTTTATGTCATATACAAAAGTGGGTCGCATCCATAGTGTCCCCAGGATAAGGTACTCAGCCTTATCCCCATAGTATAGATCATTTTGACTATATACTTATACTTGAACTTGATCCACTCTTATGTCTCTACATATAGTTCAAGTAATCATACTATAGTCAGAGTGTTCTTAGTTTATTGGATTTAGATTCATAATCGTAAAGTTCACTTTATTCAATAACAATCTTTACTGAATAAACAATAATAATAACTTTATTGAAAATAGAATATGTTTTTGTTTACAAACTATGAGTTTTAGGACATAAAACCCAACACAGTGCAACATGATCCTATGACAGATTACGTTGCAGAGAACGCATGAAGCTTTGGATGTAAGTATTAGACTATATCGCGGGGAACGCATGAGCCTTGGATGTAAGTATTAGACTATATCGCGGGAAACGCATGAAGCCTCGGGCATAGGTCAGAATTGAGTTGTTCATTGAACATATGACCCCACAAGTCTCTAAAAGGTAGTGTCTGAGGGATAAGAACTCAAAACTCCAAACCAAGATCTTCACTACAAAATTGGGTACCAAAAGAGGTTAGCCTTATAAAAAAAAAATGTTAAGAGAAGAAAGCAAGTCACCTTGAGGGAAGTGGGAAAGATGATCAAGGTATGCTTGAAGATGACCTTGATAAACGACATACTAAAGTTTAGATGAAACTACAAACTAAGTCTAGGTTTCATCGTACCTTTCAACATTATAGGTTGGATCAGACAAGTGACATACATATCAATGTTACCATCGTCCCTCTTCGCAATACATAACATATGCCACATATCCATGCTTCACAAATACCAGTAACAACCCAAAATTTTCTATTTAATCTAAGGTTGCTATGGTATGCAATATCATAAACATTGAATGTAGAAATACTTCATTTAAACTTTCATAAAACATAACTTTTAGCTTAAAACACAGCCATAGACTTGTGTGTTTTGAAAGCACCTTTAAAAACAACACAACAAAAGGCTAAATGAAATAAATAAATAACGTTTAAATTAAAAACATCCTATCTTAGTCTAAGTCTAAGAAAATAAGTACGACTATCCTATGCATGTGCCATAGTATCGAGTTGCAATGTCGTCGTCAGCGGTACAGGAATGCCTTGCCTTAACTTGAAATAGAGGTAGCACGTGGCTTGAGTATTTTAAGAAATACTCAGTAAGTGAGCCTACTATTGGGGATTAAATGTAAGAACATGCAAATGCAATGATGGGACCTATCATATCAGTCTATTTTTCCTACGGCACTATTCTAATGGACAGCTTGGATGTGTACCATATACTCTACACACAGCCTATACGTGCAGGTATGAGCTCACTAGACAATTCACACACCGCTGAGCCCCTTTTCTTGTCGGGCGAGCCTGCTCTGGTAGCTCTCCTAATGCCGACACCCATTAAAATTAGTAACCGTCACGGCAGCATAATGTAAAACATAATGATACTTCGCCTGCCTAGTGGATGTACGCGTCCGTACCCTTATGATGGAATAGGAGTATCCCCCAATGCATGAGCATACATAATGCAAATGCATGAGATCCCAACATTTTTCTATTTTCGTTGTCATTTAATACAACCCCGCTAGCGTTCTGTACATATCATATTGTCTTTCATATCATTTCATATATCGTTCATCATTCGTATCATATCGTTTCTCATTCTTCAATTCTCATATCATACATCATTCTATTGAGGTTATATTTCATGTCATTTATCGTCATTTCATGTCATTCATATCATGCTTTATACACACAATTTAAAAGACATAACATAACGTCCCATGCTTTTAACATAACCTTTCATCATATGCATATCATATCATAACATATTGCATCACAATATATCATATCATAAACATGTCAATTTATCACATATCTCATACCATGACATATTATATGATAACATATATATATATATATATATATATATATATATATATCCGTAAACACTTCGTGGTCATATCGTTCCAAGTCAACCTATGTGAGCCCATGAGATCAGTTTCAAATTTGAACTCTATAAAAATATTTTTCTAATTTACCTGGTCCATTGTTAAAAGTTTTGAAATACTTAATTTACCCGGTCCATTGTTAAACGTCTTGAAATATTTTATATATATAATATGTTATTTTCACTAAATGTCTTATTACTGTTTTAGGGAATATAGTGTTATTGGACAAAATTTAATGGAGTTTATTGCCCTATAATATTTTTGAGTTTATTTTTAAATTTTGTTTACCATCTTTCTTCAATCTTCCCTCCTCCCTCTCTATAATTTAAACAGATTTTCATTCTCTAAATAGATATTACTCTTACTCTAAACAAATTTTAATTCTCTAGATATTACTCTTACTCTAAACAGATTTTCATTCTCTAAATAGATATTACTCTTACTCCTATTTATTTTCATTACCTATTATCTGAAGAGATATTATTGGACAATTTTAATGATGGTTTGACTACAAATCTTTTACAAATTTATAGAATTGCCAACTAAAATTTTATTGATTTTAACCTTATTTCTTATAATAACAAAAATCTAATTAATTAGATATGAGAAAATGAGTTGATTGAATGTTTGACTAGAGATCTTTTACAGATTTATAGAACTTTCAACTAAAATTTTATTGATTCTAACCTTATTTCTGATAACTTAAAATGCTTAACGAAAGTCTAATTAATTGGATATGGAAAAATGAGATCTGATTATTACGTGATCTTGTAAAATATCGGAGAAAGGAACGAAGATCTAATTCTAACCTAATTTCTTATAAAGCTAATATAAAGGAAAAAGAATTTTGAGATAGGATTATAATAGAGTAAAGAAGATCTAATTCTAACTTAATTTGTTTTGAAGCTAACTATAAAGGAAAAAGAATTATGAAATAGGTTTTATTAAAACAGACCAATATCTCTCCAAGTAATTTTAGCCATTTTGGTTTTTCTCAAATCTGAGATTTTTTATTTTTATGTTTCTTTCTTGTAAGGGGATATTTTGGGATGTTCGTTGTGGAGAGATAATGGGGTTGGGATGGGAGATGAGTGGAGAGGGGTGGGTAAGGTTTTTCCTTTTTTACGTAATCATTTTTTTTCTTTATTTTTTTATCATTATTATTATTATTATTGGGGTCAACAAAAGTTTCTTTTAGAGGTACATGATGTAATAAACAAAAAAAAATTAGAAAAAAAAAGGAAATTTTCCCGTTGAGAAGTAGGAACTGACCTCCACTATGGGAGGTTCCTCGCTCCATTTTATTATCTCACTTGAACGATTCGAAGTCAGTTGGAGAATACATTTTTTTACAGCTCCATACCAGCATTTTGATTGATCCGATTTGGGTCTGATTCGCTCTGACCCTTTCCTTCTAATTTCAAATATATGGAAGCATTTAAAGTGTGAGTATGACTACCTTTAGCTCGTTTAAATTTTTGGAATCAAGTTTAAATTATTTATGAATAATTAGGTTTAGCTAGTTTAAATTATTAGAAGTAACGGTAAATTATTTTATGCAAAAATTAGGTTTTACTTTAAATTATTAAGAGTAAGTTTAAATTATTTTATACAAAATTGGGTGAGCCAATTCCCTCGCTAGAATTATAATTGATGATTATGAGACTCCTTGAGTAGAATCAAATTTCATAGAGCAACGTTAATCTAGCAACAAGCATTCAAATTTAAGGAGAATGTCAGCTAAGGTCAACCAAGTAAGTGGTCTTACTATCACTAAGTTGGAAGACTTGCCTTATGTATGATGACACGTGCCCAGTGATCCTTACACGTGTCATTTATGCTTTATATTATATGATGATGTGACTCTGTTATATGATATATGATGACGTGACTATGTTATATGATAATGCTATATGATGTTATACGATAATGTTATATGATGACGTTATATGATGATGATGTATGATAATATGATGATTTAAGATCTATGATGATGAGATCACTTAATATAATGTTTTTCCATATTAAAATGATGTGTACGTATTAAATGTCATGATACATTATGACGATGATTTTCTAAGACTTTTCCAAGACACACTCCTAGTTAATGTTAATGATAGAGAATGTATGAAGGCCAATACATGCATGTTACTTAGAGTAACATATGAATAATGTATACGGTTGTGTCATAAATATGATTTAAAGATGAAAACTATAGCGACCTCGTGCATTTTGTGTGTGCATATACATTGAGTTACTTCCCCATTTATAATGGTGAGTACAGACGCGTACACTATGATGATGATCAATAATATTCGGGGGTCTGTTGACCTCTAGACATCACTACAAACAACTAACTCAAGCATGATGGGTCCAGGGGATGCGAACTGCCTGGAAATCCACACTTGCACGTATGAGTTGTGTGTAGGGAAGTACTACACATCTGATTGCGTCCGAACTGGAGGTCACTCCTATGATGGTTTTAACGACAAGTTCTTAATCATGAGTTGCATGTGTTTACATTCCCTTCCCTTGATGTGGAGTCACTTCTAAGTATTTCTTAAAATACTCAAGTCGTACGCTACTTCTATTTCAGTTAAAGTCAAGTACCCATGTACGACTGATGACAACATTGCAAGTAAAGACCATGACACGTGCATAGAATAGTAATTTTCATTTTATTAGACTTAGGCTAGTGTAGGGTGCTTTCACTTTTAATGTTTTATTTGCTTTATCCAATTGTTTTCTTCTGTTGTTTCAAAGTGCTTTTGAACATATAAGTCCATGACAGTGTTTTAGATGTCTAATTCCGCATAAGAGTATAGGTTATGGCGACAATGACGACTTTAAGTGAGTAGAAATCTAGAATCGTTACATTTTCAATAAATCTTAAATTTAATCTTCTTGAAGGTTAATTTTGTTCGTGAATGGGTTAAATAATAACCATAATAATTTTACTTAAAAATAAATATTCAAGATTTATTACTATTTTCTTTTTGAAAAAGTCAAAGCTATTATTAAGATCTAATAAAAATAGGAAGAAAATTTAAAGTATAATCAGAAAAATGATATTTAATTAAAAGAAATTAAAAAAAAAAAAGAAAGAAAGAAAAAAGAAAAAAACAGAAGTATATACTTTGATCGAATCAACAAATCTCTCTCTTGTGTTAAAAAAAGGCAAGAACACATTGTGTGTGTGTGTGTGTGTGTGTAAATAGGCTATATAGCGCATCTGCTTGGGTTTTGCTCAGAACCTTCCATGGCAGCATACCAGAGCTCCTCAAACCTTTGAAATGGTCTCTAGGCCCCCACCACTATATATATGCCTTTCCATTTCCCCTCTCCCCCTTTTATCATCTTCATCATCCTCCCCATTCCCCTCTGCGTTTCTCCCTTTAACTCCACATAATTCCCTCACATTTCTCTCCAATACAATCCCCCAATGAAGTTCGGCAAGGAATTCACGGCTCAAATAGTGCCGGAGTGGCACAACGCCTACATGGATTACAATGTCCTCAAAACCCTTTTGAAAGGGATTCAGAGATTCAAGCTCAGAAATGGCCCTCCTCCCACCCCTCAGCCCTCTGCCTTGAAGCGCAAGCTTACTCTCTACAGAGCCTTCAGCGGTCTCACTCAGGGTACCGCTCATCCTTCTGCTCCTTCTCATACCGATTTCGACAACCAAGCAATTCTCGTTAACTGTATGCACGAGGATGGCTCTCAGACCTACAAGACCACATTCCTTAGGGCCGCCGATGATGGCGCTGAGAACGAACTCGTCTTCTTCAAGAGGCTCGATGAAGAGTTTAACAAAGTCGATAAGTTCTATAAGGCTAAGGTCGAGGAGGTCATGAAGGAAGCGGAGATGTTGGACAAGCAGATGGATGCTTTGATTGCTTTCAGAGTCAAGGTTGAGAACCCTCAGGGTTTGCTTTTCAATATGGCTGAGAAGACTGTTGATATGACCCGTCTTGCTTCTGGGATTGCTGCTTCTTCCGCTGCCTTGTCGGTTTCCACCCCGAAAGGGGCTTTATCTAGGAGTGAGTTTTGAATCTTTGCTCTTGTTTTTGTTGAGGATTGTTGGGAGTTAGTCCCACGTTAGCTAATTTAGGAAATGATCATGGATTTATAAGTAAAGGAATGAAATGTTGAGGAAGTAAAGCCATGAGAGGTTATGCTCAAAGTGGACAATATCATTGAGGCGCGATTTCTAACATGGTATTAGAGTCATGCCCTTAACTTAGCCATGTCAATAGAATACTCAAGTATCGAACAAAGAAGTTGCTAGCCTTGAAGGTGTAGTCAAAAGTAACTCAAGTGTCGAACAAAGGGTGTACTTTGTTCGAGGGCTCCAGAGAAAGGAGTCGAGTCTCGATTAAGGAGAGGCTGTTCGAGGGCTACATAGGCCTCAAAGAAGACTCTATGGTGTACTTTTGTTCGAGGGGAGGATTGTTGAGAAGACTCTATGGTGTACTTTTGTTCGAGGGGAGGATTGTTGAGGATTGTTGGGAGTTAGTCCCACATTGACTAATTTTGGGAATGATCATGGATTTATAAGTAAAGGAATACATCCCCATTGGTATAAGGCCTCCTGGGGAAGCCTAAAGCAAAGATACGAGAGCTTATGCTCAGAGTGGACAATATCATACCATCGTGGAGAGTCGTGATTCCTAACAGTTTGAGCTTCAACTAGATTACCCTGCATTGGATTCCTTTCTTGTTTAGGCTTTTGATGATATCTTTATTTGCCATTTCCGAGTGTTTTCATGGTTTGATGAAGTAGAAAGAAGTTGTTTGGTTGTTTGTTTTTGTTTCAATGGAGTTGTTGTATGGTAGAACAATACTAAGTAGAAACTGTTTTATGAATATATATATATATATGTTTTGATGAGCAGAGAGACCTCATGTGGGCATGGAGATAATTGAGGAAGGCGGGGGTGGTGAGTTAAATGAAGATGGGGACGATATCGACATGATATCCGGAGGTAAACAGGTTGGAGAAGATAAATTGAGCAAATTGAAGGTTGTTAGACCACCTCCATTAAATGTTCTTGATCGTGTGAAAATGAATGAAACCGTTGAAACACCTCGTTCAACCATAAAGGAATTCCTTAAAATCTCTAAGAACACTGAACTCCGGTTCAGCAGAGACAATCTAAATAAAGTTGAAGAACAACTCAAGCATGCCTTCTCTGCGTTTTACCAGAAACTTAGGCTTCTCAAGAGCTTCAGGTACATCTTCCTCCCCTATTTTCTCCTCTTTTTCAATGCTCAAATTGCTTAATCTTTTCTCATTCATGGAATTTACCCAGCTTCTTGAATACACTGGCGTTCTCAAAGATCATGAAGAAATATGACAAGGTAATTTCATTTCCTATCTGATTAATTGTGTTGAATTAAGAAGGGTGACTGTGAAGTGGTAATTTGAGTGCAGATTACATCACGAAATGCCTCAAAAACCTACATGAAAACGGTGGACAGTTCTTACCTTGGACAATCAGATGATGTGAGATATAGCTTTTTCAACCATTTCTTTCTTAAAGAAGTTACTCAATAAAGTAAGTTCTTTCTTGAATTATAATATACTAAATGCCAATGCAGGTTGCCAAGTTAATGGAGAGGGCTGAGAACACATTCATCAAACATTTTTGCAATTCCAATCGCAGCAAAGCCATGAATATTTTAAGACCCAAAGCAAAGAGAGAGAAACATTGGACAACATTTTCCATGGGCACATGCTCTGATTTTCACCATGATTTGTTGTACCATTTATGCTTATTATTTTAGGGACAACCCTTTTTACCAATCTCTCACACTTGAACTCAAACGATTTGCAGGTTTTCTAGCTGGCTGCTCTGCAGCTCTTGTTTTAGCCCTCGTCTTAATTATTCGTGCCCGCAATATTGTGGATAGCAGTGGAAGCACGAAGTACATGGAAACCATGTTTCCCCTTTACAGGTAACTACACGACTCTCCACTCATATTACACATGTTGTTGACCTGTTTGTTCATTTTCATCTCCTACATTCTCCGTCATCCTTGTTCTTAGCTTAAACCACTGTGTAAATAACTGGTTGTGGTTGGGCAGATCAAAATTATAGTTATTGTTATTGTTATCGAGTAATAACTTAGTTGCACTAATCACGTGGCAGCATAAATGTGAGATCCCACATTAGTTGGAGAGGAGAACGAAACACCCTTTAAAAGGGTGTAGAAACCTCTCCCTAGCAGACGCGTTTTAAAAACCTTGAGGGAAGCCTGAAATGGAAAAGCCCAAAGAGGACAAACAACATTTGCTAGTGGTGGGCTTGGGCCGTTACAAATGTTATTAGAACCAGACACGGGGCGATGTGCCGGCAAGGTGGTTGTTCCCTGAAGGGGGTAGACACGAGGCGGTGTGCCAGTAAGGACGCTGGGCCCCAAAGGGGGTGGATTTAGTGGGGGTCCTACATCGATTGGAGAAAGGAACGAGTGCCAGCGAGGACGCTCACTGGACCCTGAAGGGGGAGGTGGATTGTGAGATCTCACATCAGTTGGAGAGGAAAGCGTAACATCCTTTATAAGGGTGTGAAAACCTCTCCCTAGCAAACGCGTTTTAAAAACGTGGAGGAAATCTCAAAAGGGAAAAGCCCAAAGAGGATAATATTTGCTAGCGGCGGGCTTGGACCGTTACAATAAACTATATTCTATCCTAATGGTTTTGACGTGGGAACTCTGATCTGTTTGCAGCCTGTTTGGATTTATTGTTCTGCATTTGGTTATGTATGCTGCGGACATATACTTTTGGAGGCGATATCGAGTGAATTATTCCTTCATATTTGGTTTCAAGGAAGGAAATGAGTTGGGGTATCGTCAAGTTCTCCTTGTTGCTTTCGCTCTAGCAGTACTTGGATTAGGCTCTGTGCTCTCAAACCTTGACATGGAAATGGACCCAAGTACAAAAGATTTCCAAGCAGTGACTGAACTTATCCCTCTGTTGGCAGTTGTTGTAAGATTTTCACACCAAACCAAACTTCTCCAAGTGCTTTTAATTTTGCATAAACAAACTCGCATTTTCTTCTGCAGCTTGTAACTGCAATACTTATCTGCCCGTTTAACATCATATATCGCTCGAGTCGTCTCTTCTTCCTCACTTGTCTGTTTCACTGCATATGTGCTCCGCTGTACAAGGTAAATTATGGCGGCCACCGTGTACATAATAAGCTCGAAGACTCTGAAGTTGGTATTGCAATATTTTACCTCAAACAACTTTGTGTCTCTCTCAGGTGGTGCTCCCAGACTTTTTCTTAGCTGACCAGCTAACCAGCCAGGTGCAAGCACTCAGATGTTTGGAATTTTATATTTGCTATTATGGTTGGGGAGATTACAGAATTAGAGTAAACACGTGCAAGGCTAATACCATATTCCAAACCATCGGTTTCATTGTCGCCGCTATTCCACACTTGTCGCGCTTGCAGCAGGTACTCCAATCTTGGTATCATGTTTAACTGAACTCCCGCATTGTAGAAATGGGAACGTACTCATGCTTAGCTTAATGTGTTGTTTTTTGTTTTGTGTGTTTGGCAGTGCCTTCGTCGGCTGTATGAAGAGAAGGATAAAATGCACGCACTGAACGGAATGAAATACTCATTTGCTATCGCTGCTGCTTCCTTCAGGACAGCATACAGTCTGAACAAGACCCTGTATCTTTGGTATATACTAGCTTGGGTATTTTCAGTGATGGCAGCAGTATCGGGCACGTACTGGGACCTTGTGATGGACTGGGGGCTTCTGCAACGGCATTCGAAGAACCGGTGGTTGAGGGACAAGCTCCTCGTCCCTTGGAAGAGCGTATACTTCGTTGCAATGGTGAGTGAGAATAGAAGAATATGTTGTGTTTTATTTGGCGATTTGTAAAGATAGAAAACATTGCAGGCGTTGAATGTGATGCTGAGACTTGCTTGGATGCAAACTGTGCTGAACCTCAAAGTCCCTTTCTTACACAAAGAAGGGTTGGTTGCAATTGTTGCTAGCTTTGAGATCATTCGTCGTGGCATATGGAACTTCTTCAGGTAAATTAATACATATTCTTACTTCCGTAGTGTATCATGTTTATTCATTTATATATATGTTTTGATGATGGATGGATGGTACAGAATTGAAAATGAGCATTTGAACAATGTCGGTAAATACCGAGCATTCAAATCGGTGCCTCTGCCTTTCAACTACGACGAGGATGATGATAAAGATGATTGAGGGATATGATACAGAAGGGAGGCTTTTGTTTTGTTTTGTTTTGTTCGGTTCTGTTCTGTTTTGTTTGGTTGTGTATCTCTTATGCTGTATTTTTATTATGATGTATATAGCAATTTTGAAAGAGAATTGGGAGTGTCCAATGCCAAGAAATTTGAATTGTTTTATGGATATTGGAAGGTAGAATTTAAGGAAGGAAAAAGAAGAACGGTTTGAATAAAAAGATCAATATGGAAACGAGAGATTCAACCCCCTTCAATTCCACCAATTATTGATTTTCTGAATTTATTAGCCCCTAACACCCCGGGCACCTAGTATAGAGTTTTTGCTTGAGTACTCGAGAATAACACTTAGGAATATACATTTTTTTCTTTTATGTCTTCTTCATTTTCAACTCCTTTATTCAAGACTACTTTCATTCTTTAAAGATTACCTAAAGCTATTTCAATTCGCTTCATCTGGTCTGTCAATGTACTAATAACTTGATTTAAACAAGTAACGGTCCTAACCTGTGCTTCTATCCATCTAGCTGCCCATTTCTTCCGTCTTGGTTCATGATTGTACAAATATGTTTAGGACCTCGACACTCAGAGAAACTCGGTGTTTATTACACACAAAGGTAGGACCTCACACTTTCAACTCACTCATTTGACACTCAGAGAAACTCGGTGTTTATTACACACAAAGGTAGGCTAATGTATGGATAAAGCAATTTTGACCTATTCAAAGAAATCAAGATAAGTTAATTATGGTAATTAAATAACATCCAAATAAAACAAATGAACAAACAAATAAGGAACACAAATGAACAAATAAAGGAACACAAAGATATTATTTTTGGATAGAATTGCACGCTCAAAAAAGTGAATTCCAAAAAGAGAATTGCACGCTCAAAAAAGTGAATTCCAAAAAGAAATATGAATAAAAGAAAAAATGATAAATTTTATTTGAATAAAAAAAATGTGAATTTTATTTGAATAAAAAAAATGTGAATTTTATTTGATATTCAAATAAACTTGCAAATGGTCTAAAATAAATGATAAAGTGCAATTTATAACGGCAATGAAGAATAAATATGATAAGAATTTCTTTTTTTGTTTTTAAGATCTAAATATGATGTTTAGGTAAATGAGAAAAAAGTGAGAAGATGAAAAAGAGGGGTGGAGATGACGGCAAGAAAATAAATGGAAAGATTTGAAGAAAAGATAAATAATAGCATAATCAAAGATATTTCAAATGTTTCAACTAGATCTATTACACGATCCAAGGCCAAGAAGATTCAACAACCATTCATTATTCATCTACAAAATTAGATAGACTCAGTTGAACCATTATTTCATGTGTTACAAGTTGATTCGATTGAGGAAAAACCATTTAGAACTTTAGGAGAGAATATTTGCATAGTTGAAGTAGGGGATGAAGTTGCTATATATTGCACTTTATTGATAAGTTGTTAGAAAACTTTATTTATTATTTTTAATTTCATAATTCTTATAGTGGACAAGAGGGTGGAAAGTTATTTGTCAAATTGACTTCGTGGGAGAGATTTAAAGGGAGTGACTAGTAAATGATGTCTACTGACTTCTTGAGTGTACATTTGAAGAATTGAAAGTTATTATGTGGAGAGACTATAAATACCCTTAAATTATTACTTAAAAGACATATTTTGGATTAATGAAATTGAGATCTCAATTAAGACTTTCACCCTTAGAAATTTGAGTATCATCTTTGCCATTTCTAAGTTTCAAATAACTCTCATGGTAGATTGCATCTGAGTCATTCAATGAAGTCTTGATCAAGTTCGATTGTGGAGTGACTCAATTTAAAACAAGGTTCCAAATCTTGCTTATCGATCTTTGATCTTAAGAGGTAATCTAATTCTAGTCTTGTCTCTTGGTTGATCCGAATTTTGTATAAAGGGTGTTAATTTCTTTGATTCAAGGGTTATTGATATGAACCAAGAGATATCAATCATACAATATACTTCAATGAAGATGTGAAGAAAATATTATTGAAATTATTATCAAAAGATATTTCAATTCATGTCACATTAAAGAAAATGAAGTTTCATGTTATAAATTTTGAGTGGATTACAATTTAGAGTAATTTAGAGTTGTTGTATTTCATTATGTATTTTAAGACTTTTTATTTACATTGGTTACAATTACATAATGGTTAATGATGACCATTACGTATGAATGTTACCACTTGGAATGCCTTTAATAGTTTCATTTTGAGGCTATATAAAGTCATGTATGTTGTATTTGTAAGTAGACTCGAAAAATATAGTAAAGGAAGCATTCGTGCTCTTCTTTAGCTAATGGCTAAGTTTCTTTGCAATTCTATGTAGTTTATGGTGCATGTAGAATCATTCAAGCTCGACATGATCAATCTTGCTTGTGAAGTGATTCAAATCTCAATCAAGTGTTCTTGCCTTGAGATATTTGATCAACAAGAATCATTCAAGCTAGACATGATCGATCTGGCTTGTGGAGTGATTCGAATCTCAAACAATGTTCTTGTCTTGAGATATTCAATCAACAAGGTAATCCGAATCTTACTCCCCTTGTAGTGATTTCCACGTATCAGTTATTGCTTCAACAAAAGCTTGGATACTTGGGTTGAGGATTAGGGTTGCCTTATCAATAGAACAAGTTATGTCCATTGATACAATCATTAGAAACAACTCTCAATCCTTCACGAGTTGTTTATATTTACAGTTGGATTCGTTTTACCACTGTAATTGTATCCTTCATCTTAGTACTACTGATTGTCTAATAAACAGTTTATTAGTTAATTATAAACCAAGTTTCTTTCGAGCCAATGGGAGGGCGAGACTCATGATTGTCTAATAAACAGTTTTGTTTAGGATTCAATTATAAATCAAGTCCCTTTCGAGTCAATGAGAGGGTGTGATCCCATTGTTTAAGTCAAGAAATCAACACTTAAAAAATAACTCATCTGCTTTCCTCATAGGGAAAGGAGACAATTTCATCGAGTGATATTATGTTCTCAACTTCCTAAATTGTATGCATATTGAATCGACTCTCACCCATTCAAATCAAAGAACAAGTCCTCGCAGCCAGGATTTCATAACTCACTCAAGATTAAGATCGAGTCGCTTATGATATTTGTGTGAAATATTAATCTTCTTAGTTAACAGATCCAAGTTCTAAAGAAAAGAATTCAAGAACCATAATACTAAGGCCCCTGGATCAAAACCAAGGTTTCAGAATCCAAGGACCAAGGTGCTCAGGATAGATCATGATAAGAACCCCTAGGTCAAGAACAAAACTAAAGGGCCTATGTACTTACAACAAGAACTAGAATAAAACAAGAAAAAAGTGTGGTACTCTAGCATATCAATGACACAATTAAGAACTTATAAGTAGGTTGCTTACTAAGTTTTTTGTACTTATTCCATGTTTTCCATGTTTTTCAGGTAAACAAGGAGCTGGTCGAGGTCGGGAGCAGACTATGGAGCAGGTGCCATAGACAAACCTGACCTGTCGTCCTCCACACCATTTTTTTTTTAATGGTTTGTGTTCGTTTCTTATTTTATGTTTGAAATACTATGTTGTATTTTAATGTGTTAGGTTAAGAATTAGAAATAGAAATAGAATTGGGAAGGTGTGTATTCTCATTGATATTCATAACCTTTAAATAGGATACAGGCTAGCATCTAATACCTACCAACAAGAAAAATATAAACTAATTAAATATTGAGAAAGTCAATAAAATATACTATAAGTCAAATTATAAAAGGAAGAATATTAAGATATAATATCTAAGATATATTCCATAAATAATATATACTCCAAATGTTATATCTCAACACTCCCCCTCAAGTTGGAGAGTGTATGTTAATCACATCCAACTTGTCTTTACGAGTGTAGGTCAATAACACCCAAGTTGTATTTACGAGTGTAGTCAATAACACCCAAGTTGTCTTTACGAGTGTAGGTCAATAACACCCAAGTTGTCTTTGAGAAGAGAGTGAAGGTCAATAACACTTTTGTCTTCCCAGCAGTGAAAATAGAGACTAATCAATAACACTCAATTTACCTTTGAGAAGAGAGTGTAGGTCAATAACACTTTTGTCTTCCCAGCAGTGAAAATAGAGAGTAGATCAATAACACTCAATTGTCTTTAAGAAGAGAGTGTAGGTCAATAACACTTTTGTCTTCCCGGTAGTGAAAATAGAGAGTGTAGGTCAATAATACTCAACTTGTTTTTCAAAAAATCAAATTGATGTCTTCCCAAAGCTTTAGTGAAAATATCTGCCAATTGCATTTTAGTCGAAACATAACATGGTTTGATGATTCCAGCTTGTAACTTTTCTCAAACTATACAGCAATCTATTTCAATGTATCTCGTACGTTCGTGAAAAACTAGATTGGCTACTATGTGTAATGCTGCTTGATTATCACAGTACAATAATGCTGGTTCGGACAGTGGAACTTTCAAGTCTTAGAGAATGTATCTTAACCAAGTTAACTCTAAACAAGTATTTGTCATAGCTCGATACTCGGCTTCTATTGATGATCTGGACACATTGGTTTATTTTTTAGACTTCCAAGAAATAATTGAATTTCCAAGGAAAATGCAGAACCCAGAAATAGACTGTCTGGAAGTTCGACAACCACCCCAGTCTGAATCGCAATATGCTTGTAATCTCAAGTTATTTTCAGATGGTAGTAGAAGTCCTTGACCAGGAGTACCTTTGATGTATCTCAAAACTCGAGAGCTGCCTTCCAATGTGGTTTTCTTGGTTCATGCATAAATTGACTAAGCATACGAACTGAATAAACTATGTCAGGCCTAGTAATGGTTAGATATATTAATCTACCAACCAACCGTTTGTATTTACTTGGATCATTCAACTTTTCTCCTTCTATTGAAGAAAGTTTCAGATTTTGCTCCATAGGAAATTTTTCTGGACGTGCTCCTGTAAGACATGTGTCTTGAAGAATGTCTAGAGCATACTTCCTCTGAGACATAAAGATTCCTTTTCTAGACCTAGAAAATTCAATACCTAGGAAATATTTCAAATTCCCTAAATCTTTGATAAGGAATTTCTTGAGTAAACTAGTCTTGAGTGTTGAATTTCTTTGAGATCATTGCCTGTCAACAGAATATCATCAATATAGATAAGAGCTGCAGTTAAAGAAGTACCTTTACTCTTAGTAAATAAAGAGTAATCTGCTTTGGACTAGGTGTAGCCTACATTTTGTATAGTGGTAGAGAATATGGAGAATCAATTGCGAGAAGCCTGTTTTAAACCATAAAGAGATTTATGGAGTCGACATACTATATTTTCTCCCTGTCGGCGAATACCTGGTGGTAAAGACATATAGACTTACTCGTCTAGATTACCATGGAGAAAGGCATTTCGAACATCCAACTGATGAATGAACCATTTTCGAGCAGCGACAATAGTGAGTAAGCAACGAAGTGTAGTAAGTTTCGCTGTAGGAGAAAATGTCTCTTTGTAATCAACACCTTCAACCTAAGTGTATCCCTTTGCTACCAATCGAGCTTTATAACGTTCAACAGATCCATCAGAGTTGTGTTTAATCTTGTACACCCAACGACAGCTAATAGCTTTATGGCTAGGTGGTAGAGGAACGAGAGACCAAGTATGATTACGTTCCAAAGCTGCAATTTCATCATTCATAGCCTGCTGCCATAATGGGTTGCCAACTGCCTCATCATAGGTTTTAGGTTCTGTTTGGGCTGTAATAAGAGCTGGAAAAACACGTTGAGTAGGAGAAAAATGAGGGAATGAAAGGTAATAATGAAGGGAATACCTGGTACCAGTGTTGGGACTTGAGCTAGAGGTTAAATGATTGGCTCTAGAAGATATCTCATAATCATTATAACAAGCTGGAGGTTGTTTGGTACGAATAGAACGTTGGAGTGGAACTGATGTATCAGGTGAGATAAGATTAGATTTAGTAGGTGAATCTAGTGAATCTAGAACTGATGAATTTGGAGAAGGAATAGAAGGCAGAGGAGACGACGAAAGAATAGAATGAATGTTTGAGTATGATGGATCATGAAATGGTAAAATGGGAGTTGAAGGAGCTAATGTCAAATTTTGTGAAGCTGATTGAAAAGAAAAATCATCTTCACAAAATTTAACATCATGACTGATAAAGAATTTTTTAGATTGCATGTCATACAACTTGTAACCTTTGTGACCACAAGGATATCCTATGAAAACATAAGAAATTGCCCGAGGTTCAAATTTTTGCTTAGGATGTACTGCAGTTGCATAACACTTACAACCAAAAACTTTAAGATGGTGAAATGTAGGTGGTCGTTTGTAGAGTGCTTCAAAAGTTGTCTTGTTAGATAACAATGGTGATGATGTTCTATTTATAAGATAAACAGTAGTTAAAATGCATTCTTCCCGAAATTAAGTGGAACCTGTGACTGAAAAAGAAGAGACCTAGCTACATTTAGGATATGACGATGCTTACGTTTTACGACTCCATTATGTTGTGGAGTATAGACACAAGTGCGCTGAAATTCAATGCCACAAGAAGTAAAAAATGGTTGCAAAGATAGAAACTCAGTCCCATTGTTTGATTTAACTATCTTGATAGTAGTATGAAATTAAGTTTGAACGAATTTAACAAAGTTCACTAACAAATGGTGTACTTCTGATTTGTATTGCATAAGAAAAATTCAAGTATATCAAGTAAAATTATCAACAACAGTGAGAAAAAAACGCAAACCATAATGGGTTAAAACTTTATTTGGTCTCCAAACATCACAATGTAACATATCAAAGGCAAAATGAGTTGTTATTGAACTTTTTGGGAAAGACAACCTAGTTTGTTTTGTTAATGGGTAAATACTACAATTATGAGAAAGAGTAGCATTATTAAGATGCAATTGATGAGCTAGAAATTTAAAACGAGAAGGAGAAGGATGACCTAGGCGTAAATGCCACAAATCAGGTGACTGAGATACATGATTTGCTGAAGATTTGATTGGAGATGAAGAAATATGATAGAGACCCCCGAATTGTTTACCCGAGCCAATCATCTTCCTCGTAGCCAAGTCCTGCATAACATAAGAATCAGGATAAAAGATCACATAACATTTCAAGTCATTGGTAAGTTTGATGATGGACATTAAGTTTAAATTGAATGAAGGCACAAATATAACATTGTTTAATTTAAGGTCAGGATAAAAAAAAAACATTGCTGACACATGTGTTGTCCCTTCCATTAGGCAAATTTATTGTAGATATGGTGGTAGCCTTTGGTTCAGTCATAACAGAAGCTTTGGATACTATATGATCCGTAGCTCCACTATCAAGAATCCATGGATTAGAACTCGTAGAGTTAATAGATAATGCAGATACTGGAAACAAACCTGCAACATTGATGTTATTATCAGAATTACCAAAAAGACGATGATTGAGTGTAGATAAGGCTTGTACAATCTGTTGTAATTGCTCAGAAGAAAAATTTGGGATGGAATTAGGTGACTGTTCTTCTGTATTCAACTGAGAAACATCGGACATATTTGCAAATTATCGATATCTTTGATTGTTGCGTTGATTGATTTATACTGCCCTTCTAGAATTATTTTTCTGTTGACATTGATTTTCTGTATGTCCCCTTCTATCACAAAATTTATAGTGAAACTTAAGGAATCGACACTCATCAATTGTATGACCACTTTTATTGCAGTGTTCACATGATTTATCCTTCGCGAATTTTGAATATGTTGTTTTCTTCTGCACTGCTGATGGAATCAAGAAAATCTTAGTAGATTCAGAAGTTACCTGACGCTGCATCTCTTCTTGTACAACTAATGAATAGGCTTGCCTCATATTAGGTAATGAGTCATCATCAATATGTTAGATCTCACCGTTTTATAAGACTCATTGAGCCCCATGAGTAGTTGCATCAACTTGTTTTCTTCACGTTGATCAACATGTATTTGACGTTGATTATAGGTAAATTGTGTGCGGTATGCTTCCAATTCATTCCAGAGTGCTTTGAACTTGGTGAAATATACTAACAGTGTCATGGTTCCATGTGACATCATTGCTATAGACTTTTGTATCTTAAAAATTGCTGGAGCTTCTTTTGTGAGAATTGATCGTGAAGATCAACCCACACTTGATGAGCTGTCTTGGCGTGAATAATACCCTCAGCGATATCTAATTCAACTGAATGAGTTAACCAGGATGTTATCATACTGTTGCACCAGGATGTTATCATACTGTTGCACCGATTCCATGGTTCAAATTCGATTGAATTTGTATCTTGAGACGATTCTTCCATTGTGGCATCAATGAAGCCAATTTTCTTTTTGGCAATAAGAGCATGCATAATTGATTAGGATTGATAATTTGTTCTATTTAATTAGATTGGAACAAGTGAATATACTGGCTGATCAAGTAAATGATTTTCAGATAAGGGGAAAACCATAGCGTTCCCGAATTAAGATTAATTACGTGTTTAAAACTTTAGAACGCTTGGCACACATTTTTATATATTTTAAATTATAAAATTTTAGTGTTAAGTGGCACTCAATAAATGGTTAAATCATTACATTAATGTATTTTAAATCTATATTGAGAGTTGAGCGCATGTTCCATCACTCCCAATTTTGAGCCCTTTCATCCACAATCATATCTAAATATCTCATAATATCATCTGAACCCTATCCATCCACAATTTTCAAATTTTTATCTACTACTGCAATGGTTTACTGGAAGCTTGAAATCCCCCAAAAATGGCGACTCCAATGGCGTTAGCTTCTTCATCCTCTAATTTCCTTTCCCTTCCGCGCACTGCAACGCACCTTTCGTTCTCGCCAAAGTCGCCGGTGCTCTATCCCAAGCCATGCTTCTCTATATCTTCCCTCGCCTCTCCGGATTTAGACCCATCGTTGCCCTCAAACGTTCACACCTTCTGGCAATGGCTTCGCCAGGAAGGCATGGTCTCCTCCAAGACTCACGTGAAGCCGGCAATTTTCCCTCAAGGCCTCGGACTGGCTACCACCAAAGACCTATCCAAGAACCAGGTCGTTTTGGAGGTTCCCAAACGATTCTGGATAAATCCTGACGCGGTTACTCATTCCGAGATTGGAAATGCGTGCAGTGGATTGAAGCCATGGGTTTCTGTTGCTCTGTTTCTGATTAGAGAAAATTTGAAGGACGACTCGCGTTGGCGACGGTACCTCGATATTCTCCCGCCACAAACGGATTCGACTGTGTTTTGGTGTGTTTGGCTTAGTTCTTACTGTTTAATCTGCTCCTCGTTTAATGTGTTTACATAATTGTGGAGTTGAAGGCGGATGTTTCAGTGCAGGTCTGAAGAGGAGCTTGCAGAGCTCCAAGGTTCGCGTCTCTTATATTTTTTAATTTTGGTTTACCATGCTTTCCCAATCCAAATTGGCTGATGCTAGCACACAAATGTTGGATTTATTAGGGTTTTTAGAAGGAGAAATGTGTTCATTCTTTTGAAAATATATTAGGGTTTTTAGGAAGGAGAAATGCGCCTCTGGTCTCTAGATCAGTATGGTGCTTTCATCTTGAAGAGGAGTCTTTCTGGTTCTCTATAAATATCAGTAAATAATCGATTACAACATTAGTTCTTCATGAACTTTTCAGGAACCCAACTTCTGAGTACGACTTTGAATGTAAAAGAATATGTTAAGAGCGAATTTTTTAAGGTTGAAGAACAGATATTGCGCCGCCACAACGATCTATTTCCTTCTCCAGTTACACTGGATGACTTCTTTTGGGCTTTTGGGATACTCAGATCAAGGGCATTTTCACGACTCAGAGGCCAAAACCTTGTTTTGATTCCTTTTGCTGACTTGGTTAGATCTCAAACTCTTACTTGTCTGCTGTTCTAAATGTTTTTTTTTTTAAATTAGATTTCTCTTTCCTATATTTTACAAGAACACCCTAACTCAATGATTTCTTATCTGCTGCACGAATTAATCTATCTTTTAGTTAGATTTTAACTCCCCTCAAACACAATTCATAATTAATCAGGTCAACCATAGCGTTAGCGTAACCTCAGAAGAACATGCATGCGAGGTTAAGGCACCGGCAGGCCTCTTCTCATGGGATGTCCTATTCTCTCTCCGGTCCCCAACTTCTGTTAAGGCTGGCGAGCAGGTGAAGTACTAATTTCTACGTTCATGTACCTGGCTGACATGACTGGTAGTTGGAGTTTTCTCTTCTTGAAGGTTTTATTCTAAAACTAGAATTTATTTACAGTATAGATAAGTTACTTAGATAATTTCAATATGATCTTTTCAGGAGTAAAATGGTCCTTCATTATCATTGTTGCTATCACTGAATCAACACTTACCCAAAATCCCAGAAATCAAGTGTATAAGTTGTTTGCAGTTGAGCTAGAAAATGAGTCAAAGAAGTTCCATATACATTAATTGTTGCACTCCAAAATATATATATATATATATATATATATATATATATATATATATATTGAACATTTGACTGTATGTTCAACAGGTTTTTATCCAATATGACTTAAAAAAGAGCAATGCGGAGTTAGCTCTTGACTATGGGTTCATAGAGCCAAAATCCGACCGCAATGCATATACACTGACATTTGAGATTCCAGAGTCAGACCCTTTCTTTGATGACAAGCTAGATATTGCTGAGACAAATGGCCTTGGTGAGACTGCTTATTTTGACATTGTTTTGGAGCGTCCTTTTCCACCTGCAATGCTTCCATTCCTGCGGCTGCTAGCGCTTGGAGGCACAGATGCATACCTTTTGGAATCTCTGTTTAGAAACTCAATATGGGGTAATCTTGAAATGCCTGTTAGTCGAGCAAATGAAGAGATTGTATGTCAAATGGTCAGAAATGTCTGTGAGGCTGCTCTTTCTGCCT
This sequence comes from Cucurbita moschata, assembly GCF_002738365.1. Classification (NCBI taxonomy): domain Eukaryota; kingdom Viridiplantae; phylum Streptophyta; class Magnoliopsida; order Cucurbitales; family Cucurbitaceae; genus Cucurbita; species Cucurbita moschata. The sequence goes on from NW_019268528.1 coordinate 5,048,376, forward strand.
ACCATACCACCATAGAAGAGGTAAACCATCAAAACTTCATTCATCTAATACCCATTTATCATAATTTACCCATTGCAATATGTGATCTCACCCCCATTTTTTTTTCCCCTTCAATTGTTCTCACATTGCAATTAGCATATAGATCATAGGTTCAAAGATGAACTGATTGAACATGTCAGAGTATAGAACTCATTTGGTCCTTTCAATTTAGAATCCTTCTCTAGTTGTGTCCTTGTAACGAAAATCTATGTTTAACATGCATGTTTTATAAAAGAACTGTCAGAAAACCATGCTGAATTACAATTCTAATTTTTTAAACATTGATAGCGGTCTATAATCCCTAAACTTGAATTTTGAATCGTGATTTTATACCTTTTTTTTTTTTGTCATCAACCGGTTAGCTAAATGATGATGTGACATACCTCTTGGTACTTTGACACAAGCCAAATCAAGTGACAGATATAAATGAGATTTAACACGAGTATGTTGCACATACAAGTTACTACATTATTATGCCCAATTGTATACTTTAATTATCATATCATGTCAAATCAACCAATATTGTCCAATGAGGCATGTCATGTCACAAATTAGTTACCGGTGCTACCAACAAAAAGTATATAGAAACACATTAAATTTTTTTTGATGTTAATGGTCTATAAATCGACACGATTCAAAGTTCAAAGACTAGATTTACGTATATTGTGGCTTAGCTGATGAAACAAAGAAATAAAAACACCATTGCTTATTCTAACCTCATTTGACAACGACAATGAATTGCAGGATGAGAAGCTCAAAGAAGAAAATCTTGATTCAAGGTTGAGGATTGCTGTTGGAATAAGAGAAGGGGAGAAAAGGGTTCTGCAGCAATTAATCAAAATTTTCCATGACAGAGAACTGGAATTAGATCAATTGGAATATTACCAAGATAGGAGGCTAAAGGATTTTGGGCTATGTGGGGAGCAAAGTGAAATCATCTTTTGGGAGTCCAAATAGGAGGAGAATTCATGCCTTGGCAGGTATGAAAGTAGGATAGGTCATTCATTTTGTGTCTGAATTTTACTTAACTAGCTTATATTAATATTAGGTGTTGGAATATCCTTTATTGGATTCAAATAAATGCCTTAACCTTTAGAAATATTTAGCGGTTTAGATCATTCGACAACCATAATTTCAAAAATGTCCAACATTTGAACATTTTCATAATTAGATTTCATCTCATATTTCGTATCATTATACCCTTAGTGTTGTGTGCGTCTTCTCATTCAATGCAAATTGATTTTATTAATTCTTTTTCATGTGTACTTTCATATAATTTGTAATAGTTAATGACTCATTTTGGGAAAATGCCTTTGATGCGAAAACATTCATTCCTATAGATTGATATATATTTAAACACCATCGTTCTCGATAAAGATCGCAATGTTTTAAATGTTCTAACTGGATCTATTACACGATCTAAGGCCAAGAAAACATTCATTCCTCATCTACAAAATTGGATAGGCTTGGTTCAACCACTATTTCATGTGTTACAAGCTGATTGGATTGAAGAAAGACTATTTGGATTGAAGAAAGACTATTTGGATTGAAGAAAGACTATTTGGAGTTTAAGAAGTGAATATTTGTTACATGTGTTACAAGCTGATTTGAAGAAAGACTATTTGGAGCTTCAGAAGTGAATATTTGCTTCATGTGTTACAAGTTGATTTGATTGAGGAAGGATCATTTGGAGCGAATATTTGTTTCATGTGTTACAAGCTGATTAAGTGAATATTTGCACGGTTGAAATAGCAGATAAAGTTGTTATAAATTGTATTATTGGATAAAGTTTTATAAATTGCACTTGATTGATACTTCATGTGTTACAAGTTGATTCGATTGAGGATGATTTTGTGTTATTGGATAAAGTTTTATAAATTGCACCTGATTGATGCTTCATGTGTTACAAGTTGATTCGATTGAGGAAGAATCATTTAGAGCGAATATTTGGTTCATGTGTTACAAGCTAATTCGATTGAGGAAGGAATATTTGGAGAGCTAATTCGATTGAGAAGGAATATTTGGAGCTATATTTGCATAGTCAAAGTAGGGATAAAGTTGTTAAGTGAATTCAATTGAGGGAGAATCATTTAGAGTGGATATTTGGTTCATGTGTTACAAGGTAATTAAGGAATATTTGAAGCTATATTTGCAGAGTCAAAGTAGGGATAAAGTTGTTAGGTGAATATTTGCACGTCCAAATAGGGATAAAGTTGTTATAAATTGCAAAAACTTTATTTATTAGTTTTAATTTCATAATTATTGTAATGGAAAAAAGGATGTTATTTTTAATTTTATAATTGTTGGAATGGACAAAAGGTTGTAATGGATAAAAAAGTGAGAACATAGTCTTTCTTCAAATGATACCCACAAATTATCGGGTAAAAAGTAGATTTTAGATGAATGAAATTGAGATGTCAAATTGAGATTTTTATCGTTAGAAATTTTTTGAGCATCCTCTTTGCCTTTGCCATTTATAAGTTTCAATCAATTCTTGAAATAGATTGCATCCGAGACATTCAATCCAGTCAAGTTTGATTGTGGGGTGACTTAATTTATAACAAGGTTACCTTCCATCCTTGATTGAGTTGGATGGGGAGGAATTCAATTTAGAATAAGATTCCAAATTTTGATTCTAAATTTTTAATGTTAATATATAATCGAATTCTAGCCTTATCTCTTAGTTAGTTTTTTTTATTTAACAAAGTTAGTTTTTTTTTTATTTAACAAAGTTTGAATGGTTAGACTGAGGATTAAGGTTATATATCATTTTCTCTCCCGACAAATTAAGAAATAGATGCACACACAATCTTTATTATTATTATTATTATTATTTTAACAAAAGCATGATTATTATAATGGATACTTAAATTTAGGTATTTAGATAAAAATTTAAGCACAGGAGTGTGATTTAATTCATACAATTTCTGATTATTACGTGAAGAGAAAATAAATAAATAAATAAATATATTGGGAAAATAAAATATAAAAATAGAAAAGTGATTTAAAAAGATGCTTGGTTGGCGGAAGGTTTGTTTTGGCGCGAAGTTGAGAGTGGAGATCCGTTTCCAACGGACTCTGTGTTCTTCAAACCCTTTCTCTCTCTCTCTCTCTCTCTCTTCTCTTCCTTCTTCTCTTCCTTCTTCTCCTTAATTCTTCCCTTCCACTTTCTGAAGAACACCGCGTTCTCCAGACTGAGGAATCTGAGTTCCCACAGGGAACGACGATTCCTCATTTATGCCCAACCATCGCTCATCTATTTCCCCAGGCATGTCTCTCTCACTCCCATTGCTACATTTCTGTATTTTCTGTTTTTTAAGCTTCAATTTGGTATTTCTGATCTCGCTGATACGCCAATGTAACAACATCAAATCCTCTTTCAGGGACCTGCTGATTGTTGCGAGTTAATTTTCCGAAGCCATTGTTTCGGCGAAGGGTAACTCCTCTTCATTCCTTGTGGATATGAAAATCTATTTCCCCTAATTTGCTCATCACATTGCCTGATTTTACTTTTTATTTCGTTTTATGTCTATATGGAGAATGTAGAATAGGATGCCTCAAGGAATTATAGTTAGGTCTTAAGTTCTATGAAGGAGATCTGTTTTTTTTATGCATCGGCAGCTGATTTAGCTTTTCTGATGATGCTAATAATATTCCAAATTGGAGCTGTCTTCTTGTGATTGATTCTGCTGTTATGCACCACCACGTAATGGTAATACATACAAATTTGACGTTATTATAGGTCTCTTCTTTGTGGAGTGTGGAGTGCGCATTTAGTGTTGTGCTGCTCTTTTTAAGCACCCTAGAGGTTTAGGATTTCAAATCTAACACAATGGGTGGCTGCACCTCAAAACTAAGACGGAGTCTCAAAGCATATAGGAAGTACTCTTCACGATTTGGAAAACGACGCAGTAATATTTCAGCTATCAAAGGAATCGGCGATTCACGAATCCATGCAAGAGATTTTACAGTCAGTGATTTTGTTCATCTCGATCTTGAGAAGGGAGTTCCGACAAACCGTGCAAGGCCTAAGGTTTCTAACATGACATTCCTTCTTAAGCAGCTGCAGTTGAGCCAGGGTCAAATTGATGCAAATGGTATCTTTCTTCCGCTCTCAATCCTTGAATCATACTATTGCACTTGACACCTTAATACACAATGGATATTGCACAATGAATTTGGAAGAACATTGTAATGTATTGTTTTGCTTCGCACTTGCCTCATGACATAAATCCTAATAGATAAGACTCTTTGTCATACATGAATATTCATGATTGTGTCTGCTAGTTCATGCGTTCAACCAGTCATGAGCTTGAATAAAGCTCATATATCTAAAATTATGTCTAGATTAATTTCTGAGCGAAGCCCTTTTATTTTACTCACTCAGCTGCCACCATGTTGGAAGATTTAGATGGAAAATAAGATTTCTACTTTGGTTAAGATGGATATATCTCATCTGAACCGTGAATTTTGAAATTGTGCCATCTGTAGGAGTGTGCCAAGATGAACCATGGTTTGACTCGGCTAGTATTTTGGACTCTGAGGATGATGAGGAGGATTTCAGCAGTGTTCTTGGAGGTAAGTCTAAACTTCTTTCTCCACAGCCAACAACTTCTTCCACATTTCATTCACAAAAATTGTTACCTTGTGTTTTGAGATGGCAGATTGTTTTCCTTCAATTGGAAATGGCCCAAATGCTCAATTGCTTCAGTACGAAAGAACATCGTGCTTCATTGACACTGGATGTATGTATGAAGCCTATGAAAGTTATCTTAAAATTGATGGAGGTGCACAGAACTTTGAATATACGAGTCAGGAGTTCAATATGAATACTTGTCTGCCATGTTTGCCTTCTCCGGTTAGTTGCAATGAGAAGAATCATTCTTCTAGTCCCCAACCGGAAAATAGAAAGAAGTCAGCAGTTATCATGCTTTCTGTTAAGAGAAAATCTGTCGACGGATACGAAAGAACTGAGTTCTGTACGTAAACAAGCTAGCTCTGGTTTTATGTTAATTAACCATGTTTTTGAATTACTTATGTATTGATTGCTCCGGTTTTATAGAAGTATATTTTTTGATCCACAGATACGTCAGAGAAAATTATATACCGTCCAAGAGCAGGACTTCAAATTCCATGCGCAAAGGGAGACAAGTTAACTCCATCGTCCTGGTCCCCTATTTCACCTTCTGTATTTAAGCTTCGCGGAGAAAATTACTTCAAGTATGTTATTTTCACGTCCTATAATTCCATATTGTGTACATCTAGGGGCTTTTGATTTATAAATGCCTAACTGTGCTGCAACTTTGTACACCTATTGTGTAGAGACAAACAGAAATACCCTGCTCCAAACTTCAGCCCATATGTACCAATTGGAGTCGACTTGTTTCTCTGCCCCCAGAAGATAAATCACATTGCTCAGCATCTTGAACTTCCGCATGTGAAAGCACATGGAAAGCTACCATCTATTTTAATTATTAACATACAGGTCCTTTGATTTTCACTTTTTTCTATTCAATGAGCTTTCCAATAGCAAGAATTTTGTGCACCATTGCCAAAATGGAAAAGAAATATGATAATCTCATCTGGCTTTACTCTGAAGAATCATTGGCATTTATTATTTTCTGAATGTTACAAACTGCACCTGAACTTTCTTAACTAATCTCGTTTTGTTGTTTCGGTTTTAGCTGCCTACCTATCCAGCTTCGATGTTCGCTGGTGATTACAACGGTGAAGGGATGAGCCTTGTACTGTATTTTAAACTGTCTGACAATTTTGACGAAGAGATATCTCCTCATTTTCAAGACTGCGTCAAGGTTCCTTTTCCACCACTTCAATCAAGTTTTATATATAGTTTGGATAATCGAAAATATTTGATCTACCTAGGAAAATTGTCGAAAAACGAAAATGAATTTGATACTTCATATTTGCATCCTCCTTTCTGTTAGATTACTTGCACTGATAGTTCTAATAAGAACAAAAAGATCTAAAGCTGATTTTCTTCATCAGAGGCTGATTGAAGATGAAATGGAAAAAGTCAAAGGATTCACAAGGGAATCCTTGGTTCCTTTCAGAGAAAGGTTGAAAATAGTGGGTGGGTTGGTTAATCCTGAAGATCTCCAGCTAAGTGCTACTGAAAGAAAGCTAGTTAGTTCTTATAACGAAAAGCCAGTGCTTTCACGACCTCAACACAACTTTTTCAGGGTAAAATGATTTCTATTTCTTGAGTTCATTGTGATAATACTATAGAGATTTAGGCCTCTTGATGGCTGACTTTTGCATTATGGTTATTTCAGGGACAAAATTATTTTGAAATTGATTTGGACATACATAGGTTCAGCTATATATCAAGGAAAGGTCTTGAATCATTTCGAGATCGCTTGAAGCATGGGATAATTGACATTGGGTTAACAATCGAGGTACTTGAATTACATTCAAACTGGTAATTGTGTTTTTGATGCGCACTTGCTGGAGGGCGTTATAGGTTTCACAAGTTTCATTTACTGAAATGCTGGAATATGCTTCTTCTACATAGTTCTTCTCATTAATAATGTTAAGGAGATTAAATAAACAGAATAGTGTTAAATTTGCGTAATGGTTGGGTTTTGGCAGGCGCAAAAGCCTGAAGAACTGCCTGAGAAAATGATGTGCTGTTTGCGGTTGAATAAGATTGATTTTGTAAACCATGGGCAGATACCTACAATTTCGAGTGTAGGTGAAAATTGAGTCATGGGAGAATGATGGGGAGGCCAGCATTTGTGTCCAAGGAGATTGATTGTATATGTTACCATTCTTTCTTTCGCAACGCCACTCAAATTGTCAACAAAGTCTTTGTGTTTCTTATGGGTGGGGGATGTAAGTGATATCCACAAAACTGCTGCTGGTAAGATTTTATAACAAAATTATAAATTTTTATATGGTCGGATTTTGCAGGAGTAAATTAGTGTTCCAACTTTCCTGTAGTATATTTAATAAATTAACATCAAGAGCTTTTACTTGATGATGTTTTTTCTTTTTTTTTTTTTTTTTTTTTTTTAAAATCTCCATCCCATTATAAGTTAAATAATAAATTTAGTCCCTCGACTCTAAGATCGGGGGATAATTAAATAGAGGTCGCAGAGAAAGAAGAATTCGAGAAATTCGGGGGTGATTAAAAAGAAATGGAACATGTTTTAAAGATAAGGGAAGGTGTTTGGTTTGAAGGAGGAGGTATCAAACATATTTGAATGAAGTACTTCAATGGTAAGATCCAAATCCACCTTCATGACTTTAAGGAACAGTTTGACAAGCTGGTGTTTGAGAATTATGACGATGTAGTGAAAGGGTCACTGGTCCGTTATACCATGCTTCTAATGAACAATTTTTTTTTCATAAATAATCTTGAACTTAAAAAGAAAAAAAAAAATCTTTATAGTTTGGATTTAGATAAAACGGTTAATTTCTTTCAAAAATATATTTGAACTTTGTTTTATTAATACCCTAAACATTTTTTAAAAAGTCAAAAAAAAAATTCTTCAAACTTTTTTTTAGAGTTCAAAAATACTTTTAATTTTGTTTTAAAAAAATATATAATTATCGTTAGTATATGAACAAATCCATCAATACCACGTTTAAAAAATGCTCATGCACTCTCAAAATTAACATTAACACCCAACTCTTTCAGAATTAACATTATTAACATTAAAATTTTAGGAAAAAAAAAATCTAAATTTATTATTAACATTAATACCCAACACTTTCAAAATTAACATTAATACTCTTAAAATTTCAGGAAAAAAAATCAAAATTGATCATGTCACGCTTGATATGGATTATCTTGACATTAATACCATCTTCTCTTCTACATTATCTTGACGGCCTCTGATAAGGAATCACCCTCTAAAAATTATCTGATCAAATATTTTATGATAAGAACATTTTTTTTAGATTTGATGTCAAACTGAATGATTTTAAACATACAACCAGTTGCAAAGAAATTTAGTTATTGACTAAAGAAAAACACAAATGCTTTTTTAGTATATTTTTCAAGTCTCTTTTCCAAACATAACATACATGATTTTATATAGACTCAAAATGAAAACCGAAAACCATTAACCTCGGAGGGTTTCAAGAGTTAGTAACCTTTCATACTTTATGCATACGTTATACCATAATTAGCCACTATGTAGATGTAACTTTAAAATATATTAAAGAAACAACTCTAAATTATCATCCATCCAAAAATTATAACCAAATAAAGAATAAATGAAGTATGATTCTTTTTTTGTAATGTAACATGAATTGTAATATTTTGTGATATTTTCAACCATATTTTCTTCCCATCTTTTTTTTGAAGTTTATGGCAATTAACACAGGTGGAAACTTATTTGGTGCTGATTGGAACACGTGTCAAGCAACGAGAAGGGTTGTGCATCACGCATTGGAATGAGCTACGTGTCTGTAGATGAGAGGAGATGCATGTCAGGGATCAAAAAGTGACACATGTCAACCATCGGCTAGGACAAGCGTTGCGCCGTTAAAGGAAGGTCGAACCAACCTGACCGATTGGCCTGCATCCGCCTCGTGACGCAACTGCTTGCGTTTAACCCATACTATGACCTATGCTCATTGAATCGACCTAACCTTACATGGAAACGCTAGTGAGCGCACACCATGTGTCGCGCTGTGAGCGCATTTGCTCCGCCCTTAGCCACATCTATACGGTTTTAAGTGCATGGAGGTGCGTGGTTGCTCGTGGTGAACTCTTTTTTATCCGATTTGAGCTTTGTTGGACTGTTTTTCACTCATATTTTGATACTAACCTTATTATATTTTAAATTAAGGTCTATCAAGAGTTTCTGACAAACGAAACCCTTCGTGATAATTATTGCCAACTTTGAAGAATAAGGAGAGAGGAAGGTAAATCTGAGATCCCTGAAAATCATGTAATGGCAGTTGGAGGTGCAGCTATCGCATGGGTGGATTAGGCTAAGCAGACGAAACAAAAATTACTGAATTTCTGAATTTCTGAATTAGGCAAGGGCTCTCCTCAGCGCTTTCAGCCTTCATCTATGTTCCTTGCTAAGTTCTTCTAACCTTTATCCAACGGATTGCACTTGATTTCATCAATATTATTAGTTCACGATTAAAAGGTGAGTTGAAAATGATCATGCATAAATTTTTCATTCTGGACAATTAGGGGCTCACCAACTCACATTTAATCGTGAACTAATAATATTGAGATCCTGTCATGACTCGGTTTTAGAGGTTTTGAAACTTGGTCTATGACTAAGAAGACAAAGACTAAAAACAAATAAAATAAAAGGTAAAATAAAATAAAAGATAAAAATTACGATAAAATTTAAATCAAAATAAAACCACATTTAATCGTGAACTAATAATATTGAGATCCTGCCATGACTCGGTTTTAGAGGTTTTGAAACTTGGTCTATGACTAAGAAGACAAAGACTAAAAACAAATAAAATAAAAGATAAAAATTACGATAAAATTTAAATCAAAATAAAACCAAAAGGAGAGATAAAAATACGAATAAAATTTAAATGAAAAAAAACTAAAAACAACACCACAATTAAATACAAAATGAATCTCTGGTCATTGTTGTCCAAATTTATTCCAAATGAGAAAATTGGTTCACGATACCATTACAAATCGAAATACAAATTATACCAAATATAAAAATGGATTGACGCTCCAGAACGACCCACTTTGTGACCGCACAGCTCTCAAACACTCTACCTTGACTTGTAACTTGCGAACGCCGGAAAAAGGAGAAAAATGGTGAGTATAAAAAATATTCAATAAGCAACCTGCTTGTAGACTCTTATCGCATCTTTAATCTAGTAAGTATCATGGGCTTCTCTCTTGGCTCTAAGAAGTTTAAGCCTAGTATCTATTGTTACCTGAGTATCTGGAGTGCCTCGAAGTTCCAAGCATTTCTTTGATCTGAATCTTACAGGTCTGTATAGGTTCTATAACATTTTTGTTCATTGACTTAAGGAAAGCTTGCCTTCCTTACGCAATGGATGATCGGTGACCTGGGTTGAGACGCTACCTCATAAAGTTCAGATGAGACGATATAGTGTTTTCTAGTTTTTACATCACCCATGGAAGGTTAGCTAGTGAACCCTTCTACATGATCATAAAGTCACCTAAGTTTGGGAGATGCGATCCCTCGTGTGTCGCCAACCACTAGGTTTACCTGCGTGGTTCCACACCCCCTCTGAGGGACGGGTCTACATCACAGTGGCCATGTTTCGAAGACCCCTATGAATTTCCACAAGGTCAACGGTTCAATTGCCAGAGTGAATGAAGTGGAGAATTTGATCAGCGTTCATACTACTTATAGACTGGAGAGCCATTTTAGTCATCTTGGATGCGGTGGAGCTCTATAAGATTCTTAGGGGCGTCTAAGTAGTTTAAATCTCATCTCTCGTTTCTAAGACGTTTGGAGTTACTTCTCGAGGCTAAACCAATCTTTGGGAACACGCAAGTCTATATCTTTGATCATTGGTCACACGTCTAGGGTGCAAGGTCTATTGAAAATGTATTGACTCAAGTCAATGTGTAAACCACTTTAGCTATAACACCCTAGTCTAAACTTGATTAATTCATGCATTCTTGTTAGGGACCTATCAATCACCTAAAGCACGAGTATCACCTTGGTCATTTCTAGGAGTTGTGGAGGTTTACGCGGACTTTCGACTCCAGGCTACTAATGGTGTTAATATAACACATGCGGAAACAATTTGGAACTTAGACACTCTAAATACATCAATTATAGTAAATTAGCTAGCATGTTCATAATCATTAAAACTCAAGGAGTTAGAGTACTAACCTTTTGTAGTTCAAATTTCTTTTTCCTCACGAACTGATTTCGAACTATCACTAATGTCTTCCCTACTATTCTCTGGCCTTAGAACAGGATCGTGGAATCAAATGAGTGACTAAACTTGGAAGAGATTTAGTATATGTGAAAAGAGAGTTTGTGAGGGATTTTCTCAAAGTTTTTCCAATGAGACTTTCCATGTACATTGATCACTCTATAGTCATATTTGCATGTTCATGCAAATTTGAGATTACCAAATTTTGACACTCAAAATTCTATTCAAATTTGTGGGATAATGTGGCAAACATGCAACTTTGGTTAAATCATATATTGACATTCAATATTCCACTAACTCAAACATGGATTTTTCCATTGAGCGAAAGTCAATGTTTTGACTTTCTCTATTTTAATTCAACAATTAGTTTAAATAATTAATTTCAAATCAAAATAATATTAAATGATTAATTAAACAATTTAATTAATATTAAATCAAATGTCAATCCCAATCAATTCGCGCACATATTGATTATGAATCTCTATTCATAATTAAAATATTTAAATCTTATTTAAATATCTTCAATTTTCTCTTTTTGTTTAATTCGTAATTAAAACAAAATGCGGTTAAATATATTATATATATTGATAACTCTTTAAAGGTAGAGTCATCTCAAGTCTTTTTGTATTTAATATGGCACTCTTATTCACCATTTTCTCACTATTTACCCCATTTATTCTACTTAGTGAGCATGAAATCGTTCATTGCAGTCCAACATGAAAAAAAATATGATTTGGCATAAATCGATTGTACATTTAATTGAGTTATGTGATAAAATTTTAGACATTTATGCTGAACCATGAGGGAGTAGCAAATCTGGAAATAAATGGGGATGACATGGAAATTTTAAATCCACATCAACAGTACAAGTGGGTCATTGATTACCCAACGAGGAACATCTTATGTGGACAACTTATTCCTTTTCAACCCTAAAGGGAAACTCATCCTCAATATAAAAGGAAAAGAAAGACCAAGAAGAGGGGAGCTACACTTTGGGGAGAAAAATCGAATTACACAGCAGTAGCCTCTGGTGTAGTGAACTGGTGTGAAACCAGAGAAGAAGAAGAAAACCCTAATCCAGCAGCTGTTGACAGCAGAAGGAAAAGGAGACCAACGAGGATTGATTAGGGCAAAGAGGTGGACGTGAGAGCTCAAGAGAAGGGAACTTCCATTGACGAACGGCAACAAACCGGGATAACTCTCTGTTTCCTTATCCTCTTTCCTTATTCCATCAATTTTACATGATGAAGATGCGGATTCCTCTGTTTAATTTAGTTTGTATGGAGAGCTAAACTTAATAGGGGAGGCGAGAAAGTTTTATATAGTTTAAGTATGTTGACGGTATGATTCTAGTTTATTAAAGAGTTGTTGTTAATGATTTACATGTATGTTTAATTAGCTACTTTACATACATAGTTGTTCTCTTATTTGGGAGAAGAGAGGGAGCAATAAAATCCTCTTTAATACTCTAGTTCCATAGCAAGGAGACTTGAAGGGTAATAGAAGGGTTAGGAATAATTCTTCTCCTAGAGCATTGTTCATAGAAATTACAACGATTATGAAAATAATCACCATTCATGACCCTCGGAAGTGGGTTTGAGAATCTATTAAAAGGAACTAAAATCTACCCCAAAACTCAACAACTATCTATTTAATCTCTCTTAGCCGAACCTTCCTCATTATAATTGATTTTCTCATTATTTTCTGTTTTTCGACCGCGGTGGCACTATGTTTTAGTTTTGTTTAAGTAGTTAAAATCACCAACACCCATTTGAATGTTACCCAAAAACTCACTTATATTTCAGCGATAAAATTAACCAAAAAGAAAGATTCCCTGTGGAATCGATAATTTACTTATTACTTGCTACTTGTGATAGTGTATACTTGCACTTATTCTTGTGAATTTTACATCATTTTATTATATACATCCACAAACGATCATATATTTAGCGCATATTTCCTAATTTCAATTTGAACACTTTGAACTCACTCATCACACTGTTCTAAGGTTTAGTCCGATATGAGCTAGTAGGGGGACCTAATGGACCTACAAATCATGGGGTCCAACGATCCGAGATTAACCGGCTAAACTCATTAACCTTGTTAACCAACATTCGTTAACTAGTAGGACACTCCACTATAGCCTAGTAGTTGCACTCCCCTCACTGTAGATATATTTTTGTCCATTTGATATAACCATGATTAGTAAGTTCATCCTTTACAGGTTGTCCGTAACTAGAGCTGGGTCAATTTACCGTTTTTACCTCTAAAGTTACTTCTTGTTCCTTAAGTCCCACTTATCCTCTAATGAACAATTGGTTTGTGGTCCAACCACCAAACCGATTCAATGAGAGGGTGGACCACTTATTCAAGACCTAGAGTTAGTACTTAAGGGGACAACCTATTTACTATCCCTAAAAAGTGGGTAGGAGCGAATTCTATCTTGCACCCTATGTCCCCAGCTATTCACTCAGTCTTACCCCTGAAATTGGAGGCTTATTGAGTCGGTGAACTCGGGCCACTCTCACCCATGCAAATCTAAGGATAATTTCGAATAAACAGGAGTTCATAGTTAGCTCAGGATTAAGGTCGAGTTACTTAGGTCATCGAATTACAAAATCAGTCTCAACAGTAAACGACATTATATAGTGAGAGTGATTTTCTTCATGGTCTGATCTTATGCAATACTCATTGCATAGGACGCCCCCACTCACATGTCTTCACATGTACAATTTAGTGATCACAGTGCCCCCAAGATAAGGTACTCAGCCTTATCCATGTAGTATAGATCATTTTGACTATATACTTGAACTTGATCCACTCTTATGTCTCTGCACATATCGTTCAAGTAATCATATTAGAGCCAGAGTGTTCTTAGTTTATTGGATTTAGATTAATGATCGTAAAATTTACTTTATTCAATAACAATTATTACTAAATAAACATCAATAATAACTTTATTGAAAATAGAATATGTTTCTGTTTACAAACTATGAGTTTTATGACATAAAACCCAACATATACTCTATTCAAACTCCTTGAGTCTTTCTTAGTCTGGGAGCATTAAGAGTCTAGACCCTTTGACCGCCACTTATGATCCTAAGGTGCTCAATCTAATGAAGGCGTCTTGTCCTAGGTCATCGTCTAGCTAACCTACTCTAGCATGCTAATCTAGCTCAGTGCAGATAAACAAACTCTACAAGGAGAACACACAATCAATCACCTTGAATCGATATACTATATCATGCATACATACAAACTTAATGGGGAGATAACATCCATCAATCACCCGGAGCGCAAAACACAATATCTCATCCTCCATTCTAACACAGGAGAAAACATATAGAACAACATACATTTTCAAATTTTCGACCTAGAGAGTTATGTCATGCATAATCTCTTCCTAATTCGACAAAAGCATAAAAATCAAAATGCATCTCATAATTTCATTCTAGGGGCATTTTGGTAATTTCCTATAACATACTTGCATACTTATAAAAAAATTCGGTTCTGAGATCCTAAAAGATGCATATTCTAACCACTTAAGGTAAGGAATGCTCACATACTAACACGCCTTAGCGATCCCTACAAGTATTACTTGCCTAAAGTTCGTTTGGTTACTTACTTGAATGTCGCATGCATTCCTGAGCTAGCTTTTCATGTGTTAAGAACTCCAAACCTTCTAAAGTTTCTCTGGTAGGTTCTATATCGAGTGACAATAAGGTTAATATCAAAATTAAGACAAAAAATTGAGAAACGGAGGTCAAGCGAGCAAAACGGGAGGCTCACGCGCCTCATGTGCCATCCATGAGCATTGTAAGATTGCTCACACACGACCTTCATGCGCAAGTACCATGTTCCCGGGAGGAGAAGTCATGCTTTGGTTGTGTCAAGTGTTGCATGCTAATTGGTCATTTCGGGTAATGCATTTGATTTTAAAAGTGCACACTTGTTTCCCTTCAAATTTTCCTATGCTGACACGTTGTGCACACAGAGTCAGGCTAGGTCGAATGCAGAACGGGTTAGATGTGGACACAAATCTCAGATTGGGTAAAATTATTTGGGTCAACCATAGGTGTTACGAGTCCCCCATTTTGATGTGTGTCCTTGCTGATAAGCGCCAACAATGCTGGATTTTACAAAGCTAGAGGTCCTTCTAGAATCCTTGCAAACGTTCACAAAGAAAGCTAACTTAACGAATTGATTCTAACAAAGATCTGGTTAGAAGATGAATGACTCTTAGATCGAACTTGAAATCTATGATGGTCACTTTTAGATTCCCAGACGACTCACTCCAGAATTAGCTTGATCAAAACTAATTCAATGAATCGGTTTAAACATCAAACCTAAAGCAAGGTTTGAAAAAAGAATAACACCAAAAAGGTATCAAGAAAATACAAAGGTTTTGTTTGTATTTAACCATGATGATCAAGCATGAATAGTATATTACATGCTTTTAAATAGGCCAAAAAGATAACCCAAACATAATAAAGTTCATCTATCAACTACAAACTACAAACTACAACTACCAATAAAAACTAGTAAATACAAATTGAAGAAAATAAGGCATACATAAATTGTCTTAATTGGTAGTTCAACTACCAAATGCAAAGTCTTCTAATCACTTTCCAATGCCAGTCACTCCATTATTTTCTTGATTTGATATGCTAATGCTATAAAGATTTTTGGGCTCAAAAGTCTTTGTTTCAATTTGTACCTTAGCTAGCCTTTGAAGATGGAATGTATAGGCCTCTTGAATCTTCTTAACCTTACTTCTTGTAATTGGTCCTTCGGGTACATGCAAAGGGTCAGTAGTTGAATTCATATCCTCCTCCCTTTCTTTAGAAGGATTTGTCCTCAAATCAAGGTCTTTATTCCCTACCTCAAATGGAGTCAAATCAACTACATTAAAATTAGAACTTACATTGTACTCACCTCTTAGATCTAGCTTGTATGCATTGTCATTGATCAGCTCTAGTACTTGAAAAGAACCATCTCCTCTTGGTTGAAGTTTAGACTTTCTCTCATTTGGAAACCTTTCCTTTCGTAGATGAACCCAAACCCAATCACCTTGTTTAAAAATCAATTTCTTTCTTCCTTGGTTCTTGCCCGTGACTAGTTTTTATTTTTGTTTTCAATTCTTTCTTTTGTCTTTGTGATTTATTTTATTTTATTTATTTATTTATTTATGTATTTGGCTCTTGAAGAAGCAACATCATTAGCAAACATATTAGGTGACAAAGATGATAAATCTAAAGGAGTTAAAGATTAAATCCATACACAACCTCAAAAGGTGAATAATGAGTGGTGCTATGTGTTGCTCTATTGCATGCAAATTCTACAAAAGGTAGAGTCTTTTCCCAAGACTTAAGATTTTTGAAAATTAGTGACCTAAGTAAGGCTCCTAATTTTCTATTAACGACCTCATCAGTTTGGGGGTGACAAGTTGTAGAAAATAGAAGCTTAGTTCTCAACTTTCCCCACAAACTTTGCACAAATGGCTTAAAAATTTTACATCCCTATCACTAACAATGGTTTTGGGAATACCATGCAATCTAACCACTTCCCTAAAGAATAGATTAGCTATGTTGGTAGCATCATCTATTTTGTTACCTGGAATGAAATATGTCATCTTACTAAACCTGTCAACTACCACAAAAATGCTATCATGGTGTCCTCTAGTCTTCAGTAATCCTAGAACAAAATCCACGCTAATGTCAATCCATGATTGACTAGGAACATCTAAAGGTGTGTAAAGACCATGTGGTTGTGTCTTAGACTTAATCTCCTTACATTTAAAACATTGCTTGCATACTTTGTTCACATCTTTCCTCATTTTCAACCAATAAAAATGTTCACACAACATGCTATATGTTTTAAATTCTCCAAAATGTCCCATAAGTCCTCCCCCATGAGCCTCCTTCACAAGTAACTCTCGAATAGAACACTTAGGGATACATAGTTTACCTTTCCTAAAAAGCATATCATCGAACACAATATGATCTTGCACATGTTTCCCTTCTAAACATTGCATATACACATCATAAAATTAAGATTTTTCAACTTTGTACAACTCAATCATGTGTTTAAAACCAAGAATTTTTGCAGTATGGGAAGAAAATAAAGCATATCTTCTTGATAATGCATATGCGACCACATTATCCTTTCCCTTTTTGTAATGGATTACATAAGGAAATGTCTCAATGAATTCCACCTGTTTAGCATGTCTCCTATTTAGCTTTATTTGGCTTTTGAGGTGCTTCAAACTTTTCGTATGAATAACAAGCTCTTTTGACCACAAATAATGGTGTCAAATTTGCAAAGCCCTCACAAGTGCATATAACTCTTTGTCATAAGTGAGATAGTTGAGTTGTGCTCCATTAAGCTTTTCACTAAAGAACATGATTGACCTTTTTTCCTACATTAAAACAGCTCCTATGCCTATTCTACTTGCATCACATTCAATTTCAAAAGATTTATCAAAGTTAGGTAAAACAAGACAAGGTGCATTGGTTAATTTATCTCTTAGTTCATTGAATGCCTATTCCACAAGTTATTCAATGGTGATGTTATGCTACTGAAATCCTTAATGAATCTCCTATAGAAACTAGCCAAACCATGGAAAGATCTTACCTTGGTTGCATTTGTGGAGCCTTTACCTTTTCTTCATCAACTTGTACTCCATTCTTTCCAACTAAGCATCTTAGGAAGTTGACTGTCTAGACAAAAACTGTTCTTTTTGAAGTTGGCATAAAGCTTCTCTTCTCTAAGTTTAAACAAAATTTTCTTAACGAGCAAAATATGATCATTCAAACTTTTTAAGTAAACAATGATATTATCAAAGTATACAACAACAAATTTTCTAGTATAGTCTCTCAAAACATGATTCATTAGCCTCATAAAAGTACTTTGTGCATTTGTAAGGCTAGACACCATAATGAGCCACTCATAAAGCCCAAACTTTGTTTTGAAAGCCATTTTCCACTCATCTTCCACTCATCTTCCACAGTCATTCGAATTTGATGATAACCACTTTTAAGAACTATTTTTGAAAATAGATTAGCACCAAATAATTCATCTAACATGTCATCCAATCTAGAAATAGGATGTTGATATTTTGTTGATGGCTCGACAATCAACACACATCCTCCACATGTCATCTTTCTTGGGTACCAAAATCATAGGAACCGAACAAGGACTCATGTTTTCTCTAACATAACCTTTATCCATGAGTTTTTCCACCTGTCTCTGAATCTCCTTAGTCTTAGTGGAATTGGTCCTATGGGTAGCCATATTTGGAAGAGTTGCCCCAGGCACGAAGTCAATTTGATGTTCAATTCCTAGAGGGGGTAACCCCATACATACATCTTCATGTGGAAACATGTCATTGAATTAGACTTAAAAGCATTTGTCATTGAATTAGACTTAAAAGCATTTATTACTAAACACATTCCTTTGCACATAAGTACAAATTTTGGTTGGCAAAGCATAGTTTTTAGTTCTATTGCTAAACACATTCCTTTGCACATAAGTACAAATTTTGGTTCTTGAGCTAACATATTCCTCATTCCTCCCTTTCTTATAATCAAACACACATTTTCTCTCTTTTCTTCGAAATCACTTTTTTTTTTCTTGTTTCACTCATCCGTTGCGCTTCACTTTTCTCTCTCTCTCTCTCTTTTTTTTTCACTCTTATCTCTCTCTTTTACCTTAGTTTCTTCTCTCTACCGTTGTTCTTCATATTCTTTTCTTTTATTCTCTAATTTCAATTGGTCACAATGTATTTCATATGGAGACAATGGAAGTAAAGTAAATTTCTTCCCACACAAAGTAAAAGTATACTTGTTCATCAAACCATCAAATGTTACCTTTCTATTGTATTGCCAAGGTCGGCCGAACAAGATGTCTCCCGCATGCATTGGTACGACATCATAAAAGACTTTATTTTTATATCTTCCAAGAGTAAAATAAATAAGAGCTTGTGAGTTCACCTTAATTTCTTCTTTGTTTGTCAACCATTGAAGTTTGTATGGTTTTGGATGGGGATGGATAGAAAGTTGAAGTCTTTTTACGAGGAAACTGCTTACCACATTTGTGCAACTTCCACTATCAATCACCAGCTGCTGAGTCTCCTTTGATCAAACATCTTGTGTAGAACAAGTTTTCCCTTTGATCTTCAAATTTCTCTTTCTTGATTTGAACATTGAGTAGCCTTCTTGTGATCAAATATATGGAATTACTTTCTTCAACATACTCATCATCATATGCTGCGATTTCTTCCACAAGTTGTGAATCATGATCTCACATTCATCATCTGAATCAAGTATACCATTCCTTATCACCATAACTCTTTTATTAACACACTCTTTGCACATGTATCCAAACCCTTTGCATTTCCAACATTGAATAGAACTAGACTTCTCCTTTACGGTATTTGAAGCTTCATTCTTTTTACCATTTGAACCTCAGCCTCCACTTTTTTAGCAGCCACAAATTTTTCTTTTGGTGACGTTGATTCATTTCTATTCACAAAACTATCCTTGTTCCAAGTTTTAGAATTTGAGAAGGTGTTAGTTTGTGATGTGTACCTTTTTTAATGCTCTTTTTCTTTCTTCAATTGGTCTTCAATTTTGATAGCATAATGATACATGTCTTCTAGATATAGTGATGGATTTCTGTCAACAATATGAGCAATTTCTCGATTCAAACCTCCAAGGAATCTAGACATGGTATCTTCTTCTCTAATGTTTTCTCTTTCCATCATAGTTTCCTTCTCTTGATAATATTCTGCAACATTTTTTGTTTCTTGCCTCGAACCTTGCAATTTAGTTTTCAAATTTCTTTCGTAATGTTTCATAACATATCTTTTTCTCATGGCTTCTTTAAGTTCTTCCCAAGTCTCTATTGGATCCTCCTTTTTTTTCTTCTCTTGAATTTGAGATGTTGGTACCAATCACCGACATGATTGGTAAATTCGACAATAGCAAGTCTCATCTTCTTATTTTCACTATAGGTGTTGCAATCAAACACATGTTCTATCTTTCTTTCTCATTGCAAGTACTCCTCAGAATCTGCCGTTCCACGAAAGGGTGAGATTTTGAGTTTAACTCCCCCATCTCTATCTTCATGTACTCTTTCCATCCTTCTAGGTTGTATAATATTTGCATGGTTATTTCTTCCTCTCCATCTTCCTTCAACTTGTCTTTCTTGTACAACTATACCTTCATCTTCTTGTAATGCTTGTTCTTGTCTTTGTTGTTGTGCCCTTCTTTCTTGCCTATCTTCCATCATCATTTCCATACTACCTTGAATTGGGTGAAGAATGATTGTATTAAGATCTGGTACTGATGGTACTCCTCCTCCATTATGTGACATTTTGTTATCCCTAATATAGGGACCTCTTCACACTTCTCACAAAAAATTTCACTCAGGGACACTCGTGTTTAACACTCAAAGATAGGCTTTTGGTACTCGGTCAAGAATGTAAAGGGTGGGTTTTTTTAGGTGCAATCTTGCTTTAAGCTTGATTATAACCAATTCAACAATAAACTCTCACAAGCTAAGACTAGTATCTAAGGATGAAGAGCTTGAAAATTTTGAAGAAACTCAAATAAATGATAAGAACTTAATATATTTTTTTTCTCCGAACTCTTTTTTTTTTTTTACTACATTTTTTTCTACTAATTTTTCTTTTCTTTTCTTTTTTTTTTCTTTTCCGATAACCTGAGAGAGACTAAAAAGTTGATAGGAAAAAAAAAACAATAAAGATATTTCACCTTTAGAGCGGCCAAAAAACGTCGATCAAATGCTCTGATACCAAATGATAAGCTCCAATAATGCTAGATTTTGCAAAGCTAGAGGTCTTTCTAGAATCTTTTCAAACGTTCACAAAGAAAGCCAACTTAACGAATTGATTCCAACCAAGAGCTGGTTAGAAGATAAATGACTCTTAAGAGCTGGTTAGAAGATAAATGACTCTTAGATCGAACTTGGAGTCTATGATGGTCACTCTTAGATTCCAAGACTACTCACTCCAAAATTAGCTTGATCAAAACTAATTCAATGAATCAGTTTAAACATCAAACCTAAAGCAAGGTTTGAAAAAAGAATAACACCAAAAAGGTATCAAGAAAACACAAAGGTTTTTGTTTGTATACAATAATGATGATCAAGCATGAATATTACATGCCTTTAAATAAGCCAAAAAGATAACCAAACATAATGAAGTTCATCTACCAACTCCAAACTACGACTACCTATAAAAACTAGTAAATACAAATTGAAGAAAATAAGGTATACATAAATTGTCTTAATTGGTAGTTCAACTACCAAAGGCAAAGTCTTCAATTCATTTTCCAATGTCGGTCGCTCCATTATTTTCTTGATTTGATATGCTAATGCTATAAAGATTTTTGGACTCAAAAGTCTTTGTTTCAACTTGTACACTAGCTAGCCTTTGAAGATGCAATGTATAGGCCTCTTGAATCTTCTTAACCTTATTACTTGTAATTGGTCATTCGGGTACATGCAAAGGGGAATTCATATCACTTGTCGCGGTCGATACACTTCCACTTTCCTCTCCTTGTTGTTCTTGATGCAAACCAGATTGCCAACTTTTTAATTGGTTCAACTTCGGCTTCCTTGTGCAAAATATCTCCAAAAACAATATACTATAAATTCAGAACCTAAGTCTAAGTAACATTTGCAGATTTTGGGAAAAATTGAGAACAAGAATCTGAAAAATATTACCTTCTGTTCTTCCTTTATTCTTAATGAATTCGAATAAATCGAAGGCCCAGATTTGATTTTCTCAACATTTTGAACAAATCTTGTTTAGGAACATTAGTGAAATTCTGACTCCAAACTGTGGTTTGGATTAGGTTTTAGTCCCTCTTTACCACTCTTGCGAACCCTAATTTTTTTTCCCCTTTTTCTCTTTCTTTTTTATTCTTTTTTTTTTCCAATTTTTTTACTATTTTCTTTTTCTATATTTATGTCTCTAGAATTTTTCTCTATTCATTTTTCTTTTCTATCACACCAGCCTCTCAAATAAAATTTTGAAAGTTTTACATAAAAGAAAAAATTGGATACTTAATTCTTCATTGTGAGTCAAGTGTAATAGATCCATAATATACTTATGAATCATAGTTAATCCCTATCAACGGTTTTCTACTTTAGAATTGACGAGATTAGTCCGTAGACTAATTCTCTTGAGCAAGTGGTCCAAGTTCTAAGAGGAGAACTAAACCTCACACCTTAGTGTTCATCTATGAACCACTCTTGACTTACTCAGTTTTGATCTCTAGAAAGAGTGTCTCGATCCCTTGAATCCTTGTTGAACTTCATCACTTATGAGTTTCACTGTAATTATGGGAAAAAAAGTTGTTGGACTAGCTCTCATAAGTGGTAGGTCCTGAGTTTAGAAGTGAAACTAATGTTTGCAACCTAGTATGCATCTAATGAACAACTCTAGCTCGTACATCCATAGCCTAGACAAGCAAGTTATCACAGCGGAATAATTGATGGTTCACAATCTCTCTAATAGAAATCTAATCGCCACAACATGTGGATTCATAAGCTAATCATGAATATATTAGATATAAGAATCTAAAATAGCTACTAATAGTGTGTTCTAAAGTGGGTTTCTATCCTTTCTTTTACCTAACAATAGTCCATAGTGAAAAAATTTAGTTGAAAAATGTGGACATTTTCTATCTTTTCCTTCTTTCTTAAGCCATCTAGTGACCCTTGACTTCTAATTTTAATCATTTTTTTTATAATTTGATTTATCCAATGAGTACCTTACAATAGTATACATGTAATTACGGTCCTAATCAATAATACCAAAACAGTCGGAGATTCATATAAAATACTGATTTCCTCTTACAACTAAGAGATTAGGGGAAATTAAAAAAAAAAAAATTTATAAGGTAGAACAAAGGACGAATAAAATATGAGGCCTCAATTTCACAACCCGTCAACATAATTTAATGTTCGAGTATGAGTAGATCTACAATTTTGTAGAAGAAATGGAGAGGAGATATTGACCATAAGAGGGGAAATTGAGCGTGGGACATAAAGGAAATTAGAGAAAGTATCTAGAAAATTAGGCGGGGACACAAGGTTGAAGATGATAGGCACGTGGTCGAGGGCGTGCAACGTGTGAGGCCGCATGGGCGTGCATGTCTTGTCTCGTTCATACTTTGTCTTTATTTGAGACGAATTTTACTGTCTTTTGACACTATCGAGTCAACCCTAGTTGCGATTCGTGATTCGGACAAGCTTGAAAATTGAGTCGTGGTAAAGGATCCCCTTAACAAACTTGTACTGTAAACCAGTCTTGAAAGGGATGAGAGACCAAATGGGTAGACTTAGTAGCTGGCATGCACACATGATCGCTCCCCCAAATGTTGACTATACGGTATTTCCTGTAGAAGGGTCTTCAGTTAACCTTACACGGGTGTGCTCAAACTAGATGTCATATTGTCTTCTAGACATGATGAGGTTGCGTCTCAACCCAAGATACTGAACCTTCACTATTGTAACTATGCAAGCTTACTGAGTATGAGAATAGAAATCTAGTTCACTAGGAGATGAGAGTCGAGTTCAGGGAAATGTACGACATTAGAACCTAATGAACAGCTTCCAAACCCCATAGTTCTATGACATGTTAGAGAATCCCTTAGAACTTCGAGATCTTCTAGAAGCTCAAGTAGTTGTAGAATTAGGTAAAGACTTCTTAAAGCTTAGAGAAAAGCATGTGATAACTTACTATGAGTTTTCTAATTTTGAGCCTACTTTGAACGAGTTTATTCCTCCCCATAATTAACGAAACAAAATGAAAATAATTTTATTGAAAATCTAGTTGAAAAATCTTCAACTTAGTTGAAGGAACTAAGTAGAATTGAGTGAAGTAGAATAATATACAAAAACCAGATGAAATTAGGCCAAATGTGACATGGGTTGAATTTGGAAAATTACTGGGGAAGATGAAATGTAGGTGACATGTGTCGATCAATGAATGCAGGTACGTGATTGACAAGGATAGGGACACGAATCATTCATATATAAGACCACGCGTCATGACGCCATTTGCCAAGGAAATAAACAAAAGTTTTGATCTCGTGCGGAATCAAACCTAGAATGTGAACTTTGTTGACCAACCGGCGAGTGCCACATGTCACAACAAAAGTGCGCTTACTCCTTGGAAAGCTTATAATTGGACAGTCAATGGATAGTCAATGATTCACGTGTCTTGCTGATTTGGATTAAAATTTTTATATCATCCCAATAAATTTGCTTTCCCAATTGCTTTAACCTCCAGGTCAGCAATTTGTACAAATATGTCATTGCTAGAAAAGTTGTTTCTCTAGAGCATTATGGTTCAGCGTAAATGATCTAAAATTTTACAAAATAACTCAATTAAATGTACCATTAGACTCAATTTATGTAAATTGATTCTCTTTTTATTTTTAATCACAATTGAAATACCTACCGGTTAGAATTTTGCATTGCGTAGTATGTCTATGACTACTGACTCTTGCTCAAAATAACAAGTGCTACATATAATGGGTCTAATGTTTGATCTATACGTCGAATTAGTTCATACAATCAAACTATCATGACACATGCATGAAGAAAATGATCCTAACTTCACAAGTACGACAACAAAATAACTAAATAGTACATGAGTACAAGTGCTTCAAAGTAGTTCAAATAAAGTTGTAGGTGTGTAGATCGAGAACTCCCTTTCTTTTTCTCGTGTTTCTTTTTAGCCATATGCTAATTTGACTGTTATGCGGCATCAAAATTTTTAATATCGGGCCTTCCTTTCCTTTCCTTGTTTGTTGTCATCTCTGCTAATCTACCAAAAATTTCAAAGAAATATTTCTACATTTGGTACAAAATGATTTAGTCACGATGAACCTTCAAACAAACTATGTAAATAGTGTCCCACAACACCTTTTATCTCATGATCTTATTATGGTAAATACTTATGCAAGGTAACATGAGTCGGTAATTAGATAATGCATAACTCAGAATAGACGGAAAAACAATTTAATCTCAACTCTGATTAATTTTGAAATTAACATATTTAACCAAAAAATCTTTGTATAATATTATTGAAAGGAGGCGAAGGTAAACATTAAAACAAGGTATAAGTAAAATATTCTATCAATAAAGAAACTAAAATTAACTATCCAACTTAGGAAAAGAAATACTAACTTGGTTTATTGGAGGTTGATATATATATATATATATTGCAAATTGTGGTTTCCTCTTTTTTCTTTCGTTTTTTTCGTTATGCCCCTTTGAAATTCTCCATCCTACAAGGGGTGGGAGCAATTCCGAGAAGTCTATCCCTCGTATATCAAATAGTTCAACTTCTAAGATGAAGTTCAAGGACGTTTCTTCGATAGATGGCTTCATTGATGAAAATTTTCTTTTCTCTAATTCCAATGATTCAAAAACTGAAATTATTCTAGTTGGTGTCTTCTTGTTGTTGTTGTTTCCAACTATTTGCTAGATTTTCTGTCAATTCATAAATTGTCGAGCATTCCTCTAATTTTGCTAAATATTTTAGGGTGTCATTGACATTGAATTATATTTGTTGATCATTCATTCTCAATATTATAGTTCTGTTGTGGGCATCTATCAATGTTCTTCTAGATTTGAAAAAAGGTCTCCCTAAGATAATTGGAACATCATGGTCTTCTTCATAATCCAAAACGATAAACTCTGCAGAAAATATGAACTTGTGTACTTGAATTAATATATCTTCGATCTTTACTTTTGGATGAATGAAAAATCGGTTTACCAGTTGAAGGGTGACTGTAGTTGGTCTAGTTTCACCAATATCTAATCTTTTGTAAATAAGACAATGACATTAGATTAATGTTTGATCCCAAATCATATAAGGCTCATCCTAGCTCCTTCCATCCAATTGATATTGGGATTGTGAATAAGTTTGGGTCTTTTTCCTTTACTGGGATATTGTTTTTCAATATTGTACTACACTCTTCATTCAACACTACCACTTTAAATTCTTCACATTTTCTTCGATTGGTGAGGGTATCCTTTAAGAAATTAACATAATTAGACATCTTTTAAGGCTCCCACTAGTGGTATGTTTATATGAATTTCCTTAAAGATATCCATGAAATTTTCGAAATGGAATTTCTTCTTCCATTTTATTCTAGGTGGGAAAGGAGGTGGTAGGATATATGTTCTGATCACTCTCAGCTGCTGTTTGCTACTTGTGTTTCTGGAGGTTGTTCTGATTGTGCATAATTTTTGCTCTTCTCCTTCTGTTGAGCATTTTTCTCCTTTCTCTGATGTCTTTCAACTGTCACTTAGAAGTAACTGTTGCTGTTTTCCTTCTTTTCACCTTCCATGTTGGGTATTTCCTCACTTCTCAATTGTATTATTTGACATTGTTCCATCTTCTCTTTTTGGAATTTTGATATCTGTTTGGTAGCTTTTCAAGAAGTCTATTTTGTAATTCAATGGATAATTCACCTACTTGAACTTGTGATATAGAGTCACAAGCATCCTTGCAAAATGTACAAAATTGTTCTTGGCCATATATTCTTTTATTAGGCTCTTCGGTTATTTTTTTGATATGTATTGAGCTTAGCCAGTTCCTTTCCCTTCGGTATTGGCTTCTTGAGAACCATATGCCATTTGATTGTGTAGTCCAAAGCCTGAAGGGTAATTTGTCTTAGGTGTCATTTGTTGATTGACCTAGGTCAAAATGTTTCCAGTAGGCTGAACACTCTAAGATCACGAGCGACGATCAGTGGTCGAGACCATAGTGCTCCCAAAAATTAGATTAACCAGAATGAGCTAATCTCGAGAGTCCAAAAAATGTGAGTTCGAGATTTAAACCATATAAATGCCATAAGATCCTAGTAAACCTCCATGGCACCTAAAGAAATTAAAGATAATATTGCTGGCAGCATGAACGGTATCACTCGAGTTTGACCACCTCTTATTTTGCTCCAATATCTCGGTAGCATTATTCGATGACCTAGGTCGAACCTAATAGTGCCCCTTCCAAATGGTAAGTATCTAAGAAATCGTATCGTTGAGCTTGACTAAGTTCAAATAGGATGATGTCATGGCAACTTTAGGAGTTACTATTGTGTATAGAGATGGGTCGAGAGCTTAGGCTGTAATTCTATAAACTTGTCTTAAGAGAAGACGAGAGACAGATAGAACCAAGACAGCTCAAGCATACAATATTAATGTCACATTAAGAAAATCAAGCTTCATTTATGCGACAAAGACTTCAAGATACTTGAAGTGGGGCTTCATTTATTCTTAGAAGGGTACATATTTATGAAAGAATATTAAAAACTAGATTTATGGTCTTTCATTAATGTATTTTAAGTTTTAAGACTTTTTATTTACATTTAGGTTACATTTACACCTATTTATAAAGAAGACTTGGAAAATGTAGTAAAAGGAGCATTTGTGCTTTCCTTTAGTCAATGACTAAGTTTTTTTTGCAATTCTATGTAGTTTATGTTGCATGTAGAATCATTCAAGCTTAACATGATCAATCTTGCTTGTGGATTGACTCTTTACCATTAGGACTGAGTGTGCTTACCTTTCCTTTGCAATTTTATGTAGTTTAGATTCCATGTTTAGAATCATTCAAGCTAGACATGATCGATCTTACTTGTGGATTGATTCAAATCTTTAACAAGGGTTCTTGCCTTAAGATATTCGATTAATAAGGTAATCTGAATCTTACTTCCTTTGTATTTATTCCTTATCATTTGGTATTACAGCTTTCCCTTGGGTTGATTCCTTATTAGACTACATATGTATTTTAGCTCATAATGGGTGCCACTATCGTGTGTGGAAAACGGTCAGGAGCTCCCTGAACCGACTCGATGCATTGTAAACCTGCCTTGAGAGGGGGCGAGGGACCACATGGGTAAAATGAGTTGGCAGGCACGCAAGGTCACTCCCCTAGACATTGATTGTGTGGTAGTTCTTATGGAAGGGTCGCCTATTAACCTTACACAAATGTGTTAAGATAAAGATACCATACTAACCTATGAGATACATTGAGCTCTTTCCTCAACCAAGAGTACTAGTCATTCACCGTTGTGACAATGAAAGCTTACTAAGTATGAGAACAGAAAAGTTAGTTCACCATCGAGATGAGATACGTTGTTTAGTACATCCGCGATGTTAAAACTAGGTCAACAACTTCTAGGCTCCGCAAGGTCTGTAACACCCCTAATTTTCTTGGCTAAAGAAGTGACGTCTCCACATGCATGCTTTAAATAACATATGCGGAAATTCATAATAAACACTTTAAAATGAAGCCATGGACTTAGACATTTAATTTAAAATAACATATTTGAAATAACATAGTCTTTTAACATGAAAAAATGAAATAAGTCACCTATCAACTACTAAATGAAATTAATGCATATTACTGTGCTATTTTGACTTCCATGGTCATTCCAACATTCATCGTCAAACATGCAGGGGCGGTGGGCAGTTTATCTTTACCTAAAAAATTTAAGGGTAGCATATGACTTTAGTATTTTAGAAATTTTTAGTAAGTCATCCAAACGTTGGGGTTAGTAATACAATCACACACATAACATGATTGAGGCCTATTCTTTAAAATTGTAACATGATCTTGTACTCTTTTCAGTTTAGGGTAGGGTTGGTTGTATGACACTTCCTCACACATGGTCCACGCACGTGCACATAGACCCACTAGGCGGGCTCGTATACATACCCCCTGGGCCTAACTTGGTCGGGCAAAACGTGCTAACACTTCACCAGATGCCATAGAAAAGGAAAGACTCACATGATATCATAGCAAACATAAATATCAAAGGTATACATTTGTACAAGCATAATATAACGACGAAGTATCTCAATACACATGACATACATACATGCATGAGGTCCCCATCTTAGATCACGGTGTTCCAAATGTTCCAACTAGACGTATTACATGATCCAAGGTCAAGAAGATTCAACAAGCATTCATTCTTCATTTAAAAAATTGGATACACTTGGTTCAACCATTATTTCATGTATTACAAACTGATTCATTTGAGGAATCACCATTTGGAGCTTCAGAAGTGAATATTTACACCATTGAAGTAGAGGATGAAGTTGATCTAAAGTACTTGATTGATAAATTGTTAGAAAACTTTATTTATTATTTTTAATTTCATAATTCTTGTAGTGGTGCATTATTTGACAAATTGATTTGTGGAGATTTGGAGGGAGTGGGATTAAATTATGGGCACTAACTTGTGTAGTGAGCTCTTTAAGAATTGAAAGTTTCTCTTGTGGGGAGACTATAAATACCCACAAATTATTATGTAAAATGAAGATTGTGGAGGAATGAAATTGAGATCTCAAACTTTTACCTTAGAAATTTGAGCATCATCTTTACAATTTATAAGTTTCAAGCAATTCTTGTCGTAGATTGCATCCGAGCCATTCAATCAAGCCTTGATAAAATTCGATTGTAGGGTGACTCAATTCAGAACAAGATTCCAAATCTTGCTTCTAGATATTTGATATTAAGAGGTAATCTAATTCTAGTATTATCTCTTGGTTGATCCGAATTTTGTATAAAGAGGTGTTAATTTCTTTAATTCAACAAAAGCTTGGATCGTTGGGCTGATGATTAAGGTTTCTTTATCACCCATGATTTCCATTCATAGCATAACATTAACATCATTTTTTTTTCTTTCATCCATGACATAGTACATATATGCATCATGTATACATCACATAGCTTTAGATGACAATAAATAACATGATATACATAGTATTGCAATTCATTTACAACATGGCATAATAGATATCACATAAATACATACCATAGCATCCTATGTCATTACATAGAACACAATCACATAACTATATACATACCATAGCATCCTATGTCATTACATAGAACACAATCACATAACATAATTAATATGGTGCATGCAGAGACCATGAGACATGTACGATCATATATCATTCAATTATCTAACTCCAACCGTAAGATCACTTACCTTATTAGCTTAGGCTGGTATTACCAATTTATTCTTAATAAAAGTTCAATTTTTTCTTTTCAAATCCAAGTCAACTGATGTGAACCATTGACATAAATTTGAAGTTAAAACTTCTGAAAAACTAATTCTCTAAATTTTACAATAGTCCATGTTAGACTTCATGCAACCATTAGAGACTAGAGACTTTGCATGAGTAAAGTTTTGGAATATTTATATATGATTTCATGCGAACATTGGAGACTTTGCATAAGTCGATTCTTGAAATATTTATATATGTTCTCACACACACGTGTTAGACTTCATTCGAACATCAGAAACTTTGCATGAGTAGAATCTTAGAACACACATGACAAAAATATTTAAAAAATATGTCAATATTATTTCATGCTGCTTGGATCATATAATCCAATCCAAATATTGTTTAGGGTGGTACAGCTTGACAAAAATAAATAAATAAATAAATAAATAACAGAAGTTTTGGGGAATGGACTTACCGTAACAACCTCTTCTTATTAAGACAGTCCTTTCTTCGCCTATCGGAATTATTGAAGAGATTGATGGAGAATTTCTACGGGCTGATGTATAATCACTATGGTGTGAGACAAACTTTTTACTACGGTAAATGAAAATTTGGAGAGAATTTTGCGTGACAGAGTGAAAGTTGGTGGGGGTAACAAATTTGGGGAGATGGGTTGTGATAGGTTAGTGGAGAGATAAGAAATCAGTGTTTTTTTTTTTTTTTTTTTTTTTT
>NW_019268528.1:5079887-5101520 GCF_002738365.1 Cucurbita moschata
TTTTTTTTTTTTTTTTTTTTTTTCAAAATAACTATCATTACGGGATACCTTCCTAGAAGCTTAGATAGTTGTAGAATTAGGCCTAAACGTCCTAGAGTTTAAAAAAAAGGGCCCGTAGTAACCTACTGAGAATTGTATGCGATGAGAGCCTATAAGAAGGCTATTTATTGAGTTTTTATATATTCTCCCCATTATACCTCCTTTGTTCAGGTGTTCATTGACTACTGGTCTGAGGTGGGAGAGCATTTGAGAATTACGCAATCGAGGATTGTTCTAGAGTATCATTCTTGCTAGTGTATTTTGGTTCTTTTATATTTTGTTTAAAATAATATCTCAAACTCATTCTCTAATTGGGTCATGGCACCCTTTCATTTTGAATGCATAATACTTATCTACACACCACCTACAAACATGTCCTTAAACCCATTAGGTGGGCTTGTTAACGTAAATCTAGACCTGATTATTGGGCTTACGCATGCTCATGCTGTCGAAACTGACATAAAGAAAAGGAACACGAATAATTTTGAAAGTATTTATGGTCGTACAATACATAACTAAAAAGTAATCCATGACTACATGAACAAAAATAAACATGAGATCCCACCGTTTAAATCATTAGTTCCCTGATATGATGCACATAAATTTTTTTCGTACATTTCATGACTTTATTCTTTCATGAGATGTGCATTCATAATCATGACCTTTCTATCATAGTTTATAAACGTTTTAGTTCATGGTATCTTGTATAACATATATACAATCATATTCCTTATATCTCGTATAACGTATGCATACTCAAATAAAGTCATGATTGATCATATGTAAGTGTAAAATTATTACACAAATAATACATAATCATTCAACTCAATAACACATAACTGTAAACGACAAAGTACGTATTATCTATGCATCAAATAGTTCATCGAACCTAGTCATTAAACATTCCAATAGTAAGTCCACTTACCTTGATAAATTACATACAATGCTCCTACATTCTCGCTACTCGATCATCACTTAAGTGCAACCCTAATATAATCCAATTTTAAAGTAATTGAAAATTAATTTTAAAGCTCATTCATAGAGCTACAACCATCTAGTGAGAAACACTACTAAACTATCTAAAGTAGAAGGTAAGTTGACATGGATAGCCAATAACTCTCTAAAACTAGAGTCATATCTAGTCTTTTTGTATTTAATATGACACTCTTTTTCACCATTTTCTCATTATTTACCCCATTTATTCTACTTAGTGAGCATGAATTCATTTATTGCGGTCCAACATGAAAAAAATATGATTTGGCATAAATCGATCTTAATTGTGCATTTAATTGAGTTATGTGGTAAAATTTCAGACATTCATGCTGAATAGAGTAGCAAATCTGGAAATAAATGGGGGGATGACATGGAAATTTTAAATCCACATCAGCCGTCTAAGTGTGTCATACTACCCAATGAAGAACATCCTATGTGGACAACTTATTCCTTTTCATCCCTAAAGGGGAACCCATGCTCAATGTAAAAGGAAAAATAATACCAAGAGGAGAGCCACACTTTGGGAGAAAAATCGAATTACACAACAGCAGCCTCTGCTGCAATGCACTGCTCTGAAACTAGAGAAGAAGAAGAAAACCCTAATCCAGCAGAAGGAAAAGGAGACCAACAAGGATTGATTAGGGCAAAGAGGTGGACAGCTCAAGAGGAGGGAACTTCCATTGACGAACGACAACAAACCGGGATAACTCTCTATTTTCTTATTCTCTTTTCTTATTCCATCAATTTTACATGATTGAGATGTAGATTCCTCTGTTTAATTCAGTTTGTATGGAGAGTTAAACTTTATAGAGGAGGCGAGAGAATTTTATATAGTTTAAGTATGTTGATGATATGATTTTAGTTTATTAAAGACTTGTTGTTAATGATTTACATGTATGTTTAATTGACTACTTTACATACATAGTTGTTCACTTATTCGGGAGAAGAGAGGGAGCAATGAAATCCTCTTTAATACTCTAGTCCCATAACAAGGAGACTTGAAGGGTTAGAAATAATTATTCTCCTAGAGCCTTGTTACTAGAAATTACAATGATTAAAGAAATAATCATCATTCATGACCTTCGTAAGTGGGCTTGGAAATCTATTAAAAGAAACTAAAATCTACAGCAAAACTCAACAATTTATCTATTAATCTCTCTTAGCCCAACCTTTCTCATTATAGTTGATTTTCTTATCATTTTCTATTTTTCGACGGCAGTAACACTCTGTTTTAGTTTTGTTTAAGTAGTTAAAATCACCAACACCGATTTGAATGTTACCCAAAAACTCACTTAATTTCCAGAGATGCAATTAACCAAAAAGATAGGCTCCCTGTGAAATCGATAATTTACTAATTATTTGCTACTTGTGATAGTGTATCACTTATTTTTGTGAATTTTACATCATTTTATTATATACATCTACAAGCGATCAATAGCCTTAAATTAGGCTTAATTTGGGCTTAATTTGGTCTAAAAAAACATTGAATCGACCTAAATATTTCACCCTAAACAAGATAAGAAATGAAAAAAAATGTAAAGCTAAAATGACGGCAAGAGAGTGAACCAAAGCTAAACTAGCTAAACCAATTAAGAAGCGCACACGTGTTGATGGCACTGAGACGACTTGGACCATGCCAAATGAGCTTGGACTAGGAACTGTGATGAATGAGTTGCCTTATATGCCTAGGCCTGAGCCAAGGCTTAGTCTATTGGGGGTTAACTAATGACTTTGAGATGTGGCCTGCTGGGTGTCATGGCCGTACAATTTCAACCTTACAACGTCGTGATCTTGACACGTTCATGACAAGTCTAAGTAATATGAATCAAGAGACATCAATCATACAGTATACTTCAATGAAGATGTGAAGAAAATATTGTTGAAATTATCAAATGATATTTCAATTCATGCCACATCGAAGAAGAATGAAGTTTCATGTTATAAATTTTAGTTGTATGTTATAAATTTTGGGTGAATTACAATTTAGAGTTATTGTGTTTCATTAATGTATTTTAAGACTTTTTATTTACTTTACGTTACTATTACATAATGGTTAATTATGGCCATTAAGTATGAATGTTAAAGCCATGTAGGTTGTATTTATAAGTAGACTTGAAAAATATAGTAAAAGATGCATGTGTGCTTTTCTTTAGCCCATGGCTAAGTTTCTTTGCAATTTTATGTAGTTTAGGTTGCATGTAGAATCATTCAAGCTCGACATGATCAATCTTGCTTGTGGAGTGATTCGAATCTCGGACAAGTGTTCTTGTCTTGAGATATTTGATCAACAAGAATCATTCAAGCTTGACATGATCGATCTTGCTTGTGGAGTGATTCGAATCTCAAACAAGTGTTCTTGCCTTGAGATATTCGATCAACAAGGTAATCCGAATCTTACTCCCCTTGTAGTGATTCCTTAACATATCACTACTAAGGGAAAGTCAAGTCCCAGATTCATTTTTCACCCATCTTTGTGGTTTCGTCATACCTTAGGCGAGTTTTATCTTTGCTAACCGAACATTACTTGTGTGAAATTCAAGCTTGTTCGGCTGCACAAGCTGCTTGTGCGTACATGTTTAATCATCTGCGACTTAACCGACTTGCCTCTACACTAGGCCAAGTTATTCGACTCGGCCTTGCCTCTTACTTGGGGTCAAGGTCTCTCAATGCAACTTTGCGTCTCATCATGTCATCTTGATTTCCAATCAACATGGCCCACATGTCTTGATGTCATCCCAAGTCTTGGATATCATCGACCATCATAGCTAGCTCGATCATGGTCATTGAGAATGAACCCATGTATCATTCATATCATTGGTTCATCCTGAACATTCATCTATCTGGATTATATCAAGGCATTGAACCCTCTCATATCCATGCTACTTCATCTATGGAATCTGTTTTGGATAGCGGGTGCATAATCCAACCTTTGACTCATGAGTGGGGGTGTACTATTGGCATGTCCGACACTGTTCTTAAAAGATCTATCCAAAAGAAGTTGTTGAGACACTTGTCTCGCAATGCTCACCCTTATTGTGCACATGCATGTGCCACTGGGTATCTCGCTTAGACCATAGGGCCTCGAGGTGGTGGAAAGCTAACATCATGCCTCCCCCTATAGTATGAGTAGATGTCAATTTGGGGAGCGGACATACAACCCCATATAGAGTCCGTCGAATATCTGATTGACACTAAATTTGGTAAGCTTTTATCTTTCATATAGACGGACATAAATCCAGAGTAGCAAGCCAAAACTCATATTGAAACTCTAACTTTTGAGGTTATGGTCTGGGGTCCAACCCGACCCTTTTCAAGCTTGTCTTCGATACTTGTATCGTCTTGTTCTCTCCAACCTTGTGTATGCCTCAGCTTGGCTTGGATGCACACTCTTGGTGTGTTGGATGATGCACTATCTTCCTTGGTGGCATCATGACACTTTCTACCTTGCACACTCTTGGAGGGTTGCCCTTGTCTGTCTTACATGTGGAGGTCACAACCTACTTTCTCTAAAAAGGTCATGACACTTTCCCCCACTTAAGCTAGTCATCATCCTTTTTCGGGGGGCATAATCGCATCGTCGATTGTGATACTCTCCCCCACTTAATCTCGGCACCGTTCCGATGAAAATTCAAACATTAGACTGACTGGTAACTCTGACAATTACATTTTTCAGGACGGTTGCAAGTGATTTTGCAGCACTCGTTGTCACCACTAAGTGAGTTAGCCAACTAGAATTCGTCTTGCTTTAGGGCCAGTGAAAGAAAACGTTACTAGCAATCATCAATTTTGTTTTCCATGACGCTTACTCTCCATCTGCAGCTTGGAATCCAAAATTGTGAGGGTATTCGTGGAATAAATTCGAAAAAATGGTAATGGACGCAACTAAAATGTATCATGGAACGATTAAGATGCATGAATTCCAACAACTTACCAGAATTCTCACCGTCACCATTGACTGATTTTTTTAAACCATCAATTCAAATTCTCAAGAGGTACTCGAAAAGTAGAGTAGGTCGAGATCAATAAAACTGTTATAAAATCAAGGTGTCACTTATTTTTACAACTTAATTTTAGTATTTATTGGACGCTTTAATAATTATTTAGGTTGGTAGAATTTAATTTCCATAATTGATACTAGAATTAAATAGGGTGTTTGATTTTGTTAGTGTTATTTCTTGTGTTAATTAAAAATGAATTGTAGTTTGAAATTAATGGTTTGAAGAGAATGTATTAAAAATAAAAAAGAAGTTTTAATTAATTTCAAGTTATGTGGAAATTGGTGTAATGAAAAATGGCGGGAATCAGTAGGTCAAAAAACCAGAAGTGGCAAAGTGTACACGTGGCGAAGGACAGGATTTGTCCTGTAGTGGGTGGGGGATTAAATTCAAATAATAATAATAATAATAAAACCTGCTTCCAACAAGTACAATCATATTTGGCACATCCAAGATATTCCACGTTCGCTGACGTGGCACTTCCACGTATACAAATACAAAAATTTAATTATATATATATATAAAGAAGTCGTTTGGAATTGAGCAAAATTTATGTATTAAAAAAAGGAAAAACAAAAAAGAAAAAACAGTTAAAAGCTTCGTCCTCCCAAAAACAAAAAACTCCCTACACACAAAAGAGAGAGAAAACAGACGATGATGATGCAGAGCGTAGGTGTAAGGGCGCCCCTCAAGATTACCCCTATGTCGTATGAATTTTCGTTGACAAGCCATTGAAGACCTTCGAGGTGCTCCGGATCTCTTTCGTTTTCTTTTCTTTTTATTTTGCGCTCTGTTTTGCAATCTTTTTTGCCACCTATTCATTCTCCTGGAGATTCATTAATCGGAAATGCTCTCATCAATGTATCGTTTTCGAATGCTTTGTCTATGAATTCTAATAACCGACGTTAAATTCGATGACATTTGGTTGGAATGCCCATTTGGCGTTGATAATCTGCGGATAATTGAAGAGACTCGTCGGGATTTTTGTCTTGTGCGTGTTTTAGGGTTCCTTTGAGAGATTACCGGCGGGTGGTTTTAGCTGTGTCTGAGCTGGATAGTGATCAGTGGAGAAGCTGTTTGAGCATTGTGTTGGGAGTTTAGTTTCGTCGCGTTTTGAATTTTACAGGGTATTTTTCATGGGGTAGATGAGGAAATTTTTTCGGAAGTATTTTCATCCGAGAGGATGAGGAGAATGCTTTTCATGGCGCAAGGTTTGAACAGCGATTCTCGTTTGAGATACTGCATTTGGGTTTATTCTTCAAATGGATGTTTGATCTGCTCTAGAGTAGCGCCTGATTCTGCATCTTGAATGGCCGATAGCCAGAAAGCTGGTCTCGCCCAGAGGGATATCGAGCAGGTTGGTTTTATCGTTTCATATTTTTCCGCATATGTTTTTAGTTACCCATTTAATGTCGTCAAAGAATCTGTATGTGACCCTGCTTGAAAATGTGAAGGAGATGCCAACTTTTCTCTTTCCAGTCGTTTAAACTACTCTATTTGAACCTTTAACTATGAATTATCGTTTGTCGCGCGGAGAGATTTTTGCTTTGAAGTTTCGAATTGAGTGTCTAGTTAAAAATCAAGTTCTAGATGGCTTAGTTTAACGATATTCTCACTTGAGAATTAACATTATGCTGCAGGAATTAACAATTACTCTTAACGTGAAACTATGACACAGCACTGTCACAAAGAAAAAATCTAGCCTGTCCATCGTTTCTCTGCAAACAAATATGAAATGTCGAGGTCTTCCAGTTGCATGTTTCTAGTTGTTGTTCCACTGAAGAATTTGTTCCGACTTTCTTGAGAAAAAAAAGTTTACATTATTATATTTTTCTTGTCTGTTGTCTCATCTTTTCATGCTGAACTTTACCCTCTTACTTTTACAGGCCATTATAGCACTTAAGAAAGGGGCACATTTACTTAAATATGGAAGGAGGGGGAAGCCGAAGTTCTGCCCTTTCAGGCTCTCAAGTGTAAGAATTTTATTAATTATTATTTTTTTCGCAAGATCAAAATTTCAGGTGTTAAATAGTAAATGTTTGAATCGAAGAAGATCATTTATCTGTAGTTATATTACTGAAGGAAAATGATGTAAGAAGATAAAACTATACTGGCCAGAGAATGAATGATGGAGGCAGCATGTTTTATTCCCGTTTCTTTCTTCTTTTTTCCTCTGGCTTTTGAACTATCTAAAGCATTAATGTCCATACTGATTTTCCCCCACTATCTAGTAGTCTTTAGGAGAAGAGACGATATTTGTTATATTTATAGTTTTTCCTCTAACTTTAAAAAACTTGTGTTGGTGCTATTTGAAAGAGATTGTTACAGATTATTCTAGGGAATGGAAAATAAAAAAATACTATTATTTCTGTACAGTCCATTGATATTACACTGTGATAGAACTATTTTGGTGGCCTATACTGTTGCTAAAGCATGGTTAATCTCATTTTGTTTTTCTCATGTCTTGCACTTCCTATAGGTCCATGACCTCATGCTCTAATGCTTAAACCCGATGTAAAACATTTCACAGAAGTATTGAGCAAGATCTTTTTAAATAAATGATAAAAGTTTATTGCATGTAAGATTTTGCTACACTAATAATCCTGTTTCACGATTTTGAATCAGTCTTAAAGTGATGGAGGTATCTACTTCTGCATTTCAATCTTATGGAAGTTATTTCCAGATTTTGATGAATATTTGTTCCTAATTAACTGTTGATGATGTAGAATGTCAAGCTGACAAAGATAATAATAATAATAAATAATAATAATAATAATAATAATAATGTAATCAATGCAAAACTGTATCTTATTAGTTCTCATGCATTGAGGCATCAATATTTGCCTATCTGGACTCCAACCAGACTAAGTAAAGCCATTATCTTTTCTTTTCTGTCATTTTACTGGATTGGAATTTTGTTACAGGATGCTTTTTCCTTTTTTTTTTTTTTTTTTCTTTAAATGTAACAGGATGAGTCTTTACTCGTATGGTACTCTGGAAGAGATGAGAAACAGCTTAAATTAAGTTTGGTTTCAAAGATCATTCCTGGTCAGCGTACTGTAAGTTACATACACATCCTTGACTTCTAAGACATTGTTTGGGAAGGAAAAAATCAAACCTAGCTTTAGTTGGTATATAGTTTATAAAACATTAAGTAAAACAGTGATCAAAATGCCGTAGTGTAATATAACATTGAAAAATCCGCATTCAAGGTATTTTTCTCAGAATGTCTTTCAAAGATTTCTCTTCTGGTTTTGTAAACCTTTAGTTTTCCAATTTTAAGAGGCTGTATGCGTGTATTTATTTTTCAGGCAATATTCCAGCAGCATCCACAACCCGAAAAGGAGTATCAGTCATTTTCACTCTTGTATAATGATAGATCATTAGATTTGGTAAGAGATTACAGTGTTATCCCTCAATTTTTATTTTTCTATTTGATTTTGTGATGCCATTTAAACATATAGTCCGACAAGTTTGTGACACTGACTCACCACTAATGTTGAAGTTCTCTAGTATCTAGTTGTTCTTTAGCACATGTGCTTGCATTTATATAAGGTCGTTTGATACATGATGATTGAAGAAGTTTTGCAGTTACTCTTAGAAACTAGAATGAAGATTTGACAAACTAATCTCATTGTTGATGGACAGATATGTAAAGACAAGGATGAAGCTGAAGTTTGGTTTGTTGGTCTCAAGGCATTGATCACTCGAGGAAACTACCGCAAGTGGAGAGCTGAATCAAGATGTGAGAGTGTATCATCAGAGAGTCCGCATAATCGCTTGCGAAGGAATTCTCCATCCATTACACCATGTGTCTGTATAACGATAATTATAATTATTTCAATCTTTACTCTTGTTCATTATTTTTAGTATGTAGTTCTAATTCACATTTTTCACTTCTTCTGGTTGACAGGATTCTGGAGATCTTGATGGGGTTCCTTATGAAAATATTGGACAGAACAGACTAGGGAAAGCATTTTCTGAACTGCTATCATACACTGCAGTTTCCAAGTGTACTAACCAATCCAAGTCGATTTCCAATCCTTCTCTATCTTCTCCACTTCTAGATAACTCAAATGGCCGAATTTCTGCATCTGAGGGTTTTCGAGTTAGTTTATCCAGTGCTGTGAGCTCATCAAGTCAAGGTTCATGTCCAGAAGACTTTGATGCCTTAGGAGATGTCTATATTTGGGGAGAAGGTATAAGGGATGGATTGCTGGGTGGCGGTCCAAATAAGGTCGGTAGCCAATGTTCATTAAACTCCAAGCTAGATGCTCTGCTACCCAAGGCATTGGAGTCAACAGTTGTTCTAGATGTTCATGGTATTGCATGTGGTGGTAGACATGCTGTGCTGGTTACCAGACAGGGTGAGATTTTTAGTTGGGGTGAGGAGTCAGGAGGGAGGCTTGGCCATGGTGTGGAAGCGGATGTTTCACATCCAAAAATAATTGATACTCTCAGTGGCATGAATGTCGAATTAGTAGCATGCGGGGAGTACCATACTTGTGCCGTAACACTTTCAGGGGATCTTTATACTTGGGGTGATGGGACTCATAATTATGGCCTACTTGGTCATGGTAGTGAAGTTAGTCATTGGATTCCTCAAAAGGTAAGTGGTCCGATTGAGGAGATCCGCGTATCTTATATCTCATGTGGAGCATGGCATACCGCTGTGGTGACGTCAGCTGGTCAGTTGTTCACATTTGGGGAGGGTTCTTTCGGAGCCTTGGGTCATGGGGATCATACCACCTCAAATATTCCACGGGAAGTGGAATCTTTGAGGGGGCTTAGAACGATAAGAGTTGCCTGTGGTGTTTGGCACACTGCTGCTGTTGTTGAAGCAATTAATGAACTTTCTGATTCTGGTACTTCAGCTAACCCTTCATTTGGAAAGCTTTACACATGGGGCGATGGAGACAAAGGCCGGCTTGGACATGGAGATAATGAACCTAGATTAGTTCCTGAATGTGTAGCTGCATTGATTGGAGAAAACATATGTCAAGTAGGATGTGGCCATGATCTCACAGTTACTTTAACAACAGCAGGACGGGTATATACAATGGGGAGTACTGCTTATGGCCAGTTAGGAAGTGCTACAGCTGATGGAAAGCTTCCTACTTGTGTTGAAGGTGAAATTGCCAATAGTTTTGTTGAAGAGGTTGCCTGTGGTTCTTGTCATGTTGCAGTATTAACCTCCAAAGCTGAGATTTATACTTGGGGAAAAGGCTCAAATGGGCAGTTAGGACATGGAGACAACAATCACAGAAACACACCTACTATTGTAGATTCCCTGAAAGATAAGCAAGTGAAAAATGTTGCATGCGGTTCAAACTTCACTGCTGTTATATGTGTTCATAAGTGGGTATCAAGTGCAGATCATTCTGTATGCTCTGGTTGTCACAACCCATTTGGTTTCAGAAGGAAGCGTCACAACTGTTACAACTGTGGTCTAGTATTCTGCAAATCATGCAGCAGCAAAAAATCTCTGAAAGCATCTTTAGCCCCAAATTTGAATAAGCCATATCGGGTGTGTGACGATTGTTTTAATAAACTAAAGAAGGCCATGGAATCCATTTCTGTTTCACAAAATTCTAGAGCCAGAATCGGAAATGTGCATAATAAATCTAATGGTGTTATGGATAAAGAGACGTGGGTTCCAAAATTGCAAGCAACGCTCTCCAGACTTTCATCTTTTGGTGCTGTCAATAATGCTGAAAGCATGCACTCCAGGTATAATATAAAACAATGTTTACAAAATAGTCTTGTGTTCACCTTCTTAAATGTGAAATCTTAAATTGAGGGCTTATTATTCTTGAAGATTATCAAAAGTTTCTATTCCTGCTTTCAGATTATTTTCTCGAGCAACATCTCCTGTATTGGGAATGCCAAGCCCGATTCGATCATCTGAAGACATTTCAGAGGATTCTAAGCGTGCAAATGACAGTTTAGCCCAGGAAATCATCAGTTTGAGGGCACAGGTAAAACCTTTTTGTTCTGGATACCATCCATTAATTAATTTGCCAACAATGTCTGGTTGTGACCTTATGATGATATAATTATCCTAAGGTGTGCAAACTATATTGGCATCTTTGACCTGCTTTAGATATGTATAATGTAGTTAACTCCAGGGATATGCTTCGATTATATTTTATTGATCTGCATATCAAGCTTGATAGCTACCTGAGAAGTACAGCTTTGTTCACCATGTTGATCTTATGAACACGGTGGTATTCTATTTTCCAGATATGCACTCAAATGAGCTTTCATTGATCACAAAATTATGGACATTTTCAATAACTTGTACCATCTGTTCATGAGATCAATCAGGTGCATGAGAACTGAAATAAACATTGTATGAGGCCCCAATTGCTAGTATTTATGTTAGCCTGAATAGAAATGGGCCAGAAAATTAGTGGGTTGGTCCTGTTTTATTTCATGTTTTCATATCTGTTAGTGGGCCGGGTTGTTAGTTTGGCCTTAGTTTATTTT
This sequence comes from Cucurbita moschata, assembly GCF_002738365.1. Classification (NCBI taxonomy): domain Eukaryota; kingdom Viridiplantae; phylum Streptophyta; class Magnoliopsida; order Cucurbitales; family Cucurbitaceae; genus Cucurbita; species Cucurbita moschata. Next base: position 5,091,404 of record NW_019268528.1, read on the forward strand.
ATATTTAGTCAGGAAATAGCTTGGATGTAGGAGGCGTCATTTTGTATGTAACTCTGGTTCTTGGGAGAGTACAACACCCTTGACTTGGCAGATTAAATCCATACCGTCGTTTTGGCTGCAGCAAGTGTTTCTGTTTGAATTTTCTTTTAGGGTGATACCTTACATATTGGTATTAGAGCATTCAACTTGGGAAAACTTAGTCTGGGGCAACAGAAATTAGAGGAACGTTTGGAAACTTTGGATAGAGACATTAGGGAGATGAAGATGGAACTACAAAAGCTTCCGGTATTAGAAAAATCCCTTGAGTGTGTATCTGAGAATGTGAAAAGGATATCGACCCAGATGGAAGACCCAACTTATGCTGGCATCGATTGCTTCTAAGTTGACATGAGGAAGAATTTGATCATCACCTTCTACAATAGTGGACGAACTGAAACCTAAGTTAAAGCATCCTGAGGGGAATGAAGATGAAAAATCAAACACTGGATGACGATGAGGATGTAATTCAGGAACAACATGAAGGAAACTGGCAACACTGAAAAGTTCGAAAGTTGAATTGCCAATTTTTACTAGAGAAACCTTGATTCCTATTTTTTTTTTCTTTTTTTTTTTGTGTCGGAGGGATATTTTAAAAATTGTCAGGAGCAAGAAGTTAACTGCTATGATCCTAAGTTTTGAGGGTGAGGCTTTGTCTTGAAGGATCAACTATTCACGCCATTTCAGTCAACCCAAGAGGGCACCCTGTCACTTGATGCTAAGATGTCAAGCAAAGAGGAACCATTGTTGTGTTTAGAAAGGAATTTGAAGAGTTGGCGGCGCCTTACCCCCACAAGAAGTATTAAAAAATGCATTAGTGTTAAGAGTTGAAGTGAGGTGGATGCAGCTTAATAATGTTAAAAAATAAGAGAACTCCTAACGCATTCTATACAAAGTTCAATATATATGAAAGCCGTAAACCTATAGGGTTTGTTATTTTTCTAATTTCTTCCTGAGCAGAATGCGAGAGATTACCTTTTGGTCTCACAATTCCATAGCTTCTCCTTTAGTTGTTAGAGTCTCGCTGCTTCACTCCTCTCCCTCCAGACGGTCAGCTTATCTTGAATCGAGAGATGCTAAAGTCTATTATTAAGTTACAGGAGAGTTAAGTCAGTTTAAAGAATTAAAGAACTACGAAGTCAGCAATATATATGAAAGCCGTAAACTAAGAATAGTAAGATTATAGCGAAGGACAAAAGTCTAATAAGTCACATATTCAAATATATACAACACTTCCTTTCAAGTTGGAGCTTTTATGCTTCAATTACAACTTAGTCAGAGCTGTAATATTGAAGCCAAACTCAATCAAGAGTGGATTTACCCACATTGTATGACATACTGATTGTGCCATAACTTTGTATCTAATTTAGCACTTGGTTATGAGACTAAATCATTAATGTCAAACTCGATCAAGAGTGGATTTACCCACATTATTTTGCATATTGATTGTGTCGTAGCTCTGTATTCTGATTTAGCACTTGGTCATGAAACTATGTTTTGTTTCTTGCTCTTCCATGAAACCAAATTACCTTCAACAAAAATGCAATAGCTAGAACTTGATCTTCTGTCTTCTTTTGATCCTACCCAATTGGCATACGAAAAGAACTGGATCTTCATATGACCATGGTCATGCGAGTGATCATTACAAAAAGTAATGAAATATTGAAATTGAAATTGATTTCATTCTTCCTTGTCTCCTTGATTTCATTCTTCCTTTCATAATTGAAATTGATGCATTAGAAATAGGACCGATGGTATTCTCTCAAAATCAGAGACCAATTGCTTATTCAGCCACACATTGTTTGTGCAAGCCTAATTTGAGTTGGTCTACCCAAGAGAATTGATGGCTATTGTGTTAGCCCCATACGCGGCCATATTCTCGGCCGATGGTTTGTTTTTTGAACAAATCAGAAGGTTATGCCCTTTTTATTAGAGCAACAAGAGGTTCAACCCAAATATGAATGATGGGTGTCCAAATTACTTTTCTGACTTCGAAATCCAGTATTGGCTCTAACAAGAAAACAAGGGCATTGATGCCCTTCACATCAACCACCAGTGGCTCATCTTGTTACTTTGACTGTGCTACCTATCTTGGACATGGTTGCCACGTTAGTCAAATTACCAAAGATCTTCTTGAGGATATAGATGGTGTATCAAAAATTTTGCTACATCAAATCAAGGGAGTCTCCTCTCCAAGGAAAGGCTAGTTTTGTCAAAGACCTCTACACCCATATCCTCCATTTTACATTTTTATCATGATTCGGTTTTGGGGAGACATTCTGGGTTTCTTCGGACCTACAAGCACTTGACTTGTGAGTAGACTAGGTGGGAATAAAATCTGATATCAAAGAGTATGTTGCGTGATGTTTTGTTTCCCATCAAAATTAGTCATTGGCTGACTTCCCCGCCTTTCTATTCCTGACTTTATATGGGAGGATAGATCAATAGATTTAATTAGGGGTCTTCCACTGTCATTTGGGTTTGATATGGTATTTATGATGGTTGATTGACTCAACAAATTTGAGCATTTTTTTTCAGTTGGTCGTCCGTTTATGGTCAGGTTGATTGATGAAGTTTTCGTCATAGAGTTGGTCCGACTCATGTATTCCCTTGCTCATTAGTGTTATATCCAGACAAAAATATTTATCAACCATTTTTGGACTGAACTTTTTATGATGCAATGGACCCAACTCTACGTACCACTCAAAATGTATGGGCAAACCCAATGGGTCAATTGGTGTTTGGAAACATATCTTTGTTGTTTCTGTGGTGAATGACTTAGGACTTGGAGAAGTTAGGTGAACAGGTTCGAGTACTGGCATAATACCACGTACCATGTATCCATCAACACCACCCCCTTATCACTAGGTGCAAGGTCGACCTCCACCCCCTTTGATATTCTATGGGGCATAGAAAGCATCTAATTCCACACTGAAACTACAAATGTTGGATCACAATGTGGCATTGAGTTCCTTGAAAGGCCTTCTGGTAACAAACGAAGAGTTTATGTAAATGCAGGCTAGCAAGAAGTGCAAGGAGGTAGAGTTTGACATTGACGATTGGATTTACCTAAAAATTTACCCATACTGAAAGTTAACTTCACCCAAAAAAAAGCAATGAAATGTTGTCAACCTATTTATTTGGCTCATCATTTTATAGCACCTGTGGGTAGTGTGGTGTATCTTGACTCTTCCTAATGAGGCAACAATTCATCCGCTTTTCCACATGTCACAGCTCAAGGAGGCCGTGGGGGATCCTTCATTAATCCAACCTTGTACACCAATGCTTACTATGCTTATTGATGAGTTTGAGTGGACGGTTGAGCCACAAGAAGTGATGGGCTTATGAAAGAACGTGGATGAAGGAGAATGGGAACTGCTGATTATTTGGAAGTATTTGCCTGAGTATGAAGCTACGTGGGACCTCATGTCAATGATTCAACATCAGTTTCCGGATTTCTACCATGAGGACAAATATTGGGTGGCTGGTCCTGTTCAGTTGGGGCTTAGCTTATTTTGTATGTAGTCAGGAAGTAGTGTGAAGGAAGGACGCGTCATTTTGTCAGGACTGTAGTTCTTGGGAGAGCACAGCTCTCTCGAATAAGCTGAATAATATCGTCATTTTGGCTGTTGTAAGTGTTTCTGTTTGAATTTTTTTGTATGGTGATACCTTACACATTGTTGCATAGCATTTCTGTTAAATGTGTTAAGAAGCTCATGTATTGGCAGAGGCATTGGACAACAAATATGAGTTATAAACCTTCTGTCCATTTGCCTGATTCTCCTCCAGTAAATGGCTGAAACCATGAGACAGTCCCACTTAATGAAGTGAACCTGGCATCGATATTGTATGATAAACGTCTTGATGAAAAAAGGAATTGAGTTACAGTCTAGGTTTAATCCTCCAAGATTCGAAGGCTGTGCTTCATTAGATCCTCTTTGGAGGGGCCCTTTGATCCCACGTCTCAAGGCTGTTTTTGTTTTGTTTTTTTGTTTTTCTTTGTGTGTGTGTGTGTGTTTAATTCCATATATCGTCCACCCCCCCCCCCCCCCCCCCCCNAGTCGGAATCGGGGAGGAGAGACTGAGAGAGGGGAGATTTTTATATTGGGATAAATTTTTTTGGTTTGGTATTGATATTGGTGGATGCCATGGCGGCGGGGGCAACTGATCGAGCGCGGCCGGTGGTGGTGCCAACGGCGGCGGCTGTGACGGTGACGGACCCAATGGGGAAGGAAGCGGTGTTGGCGTGGTTCAGAGGGGAGTTCGCGGCGGCGAACGCGATTATTGATGCGCTGTGTGGACATCTGGCGCAGGTGAGTGACGATGGAGGATCGGAGTACGAATCAGTGTTCGCTGCGATTCATAGACGGCGGCTGAATTGGATTCCGGTCCTGCAAATGCAGAAGTATCATCCGATCGCTGACGTTGCCTTGGAGCTACGGAAAGTGACGGCGGAGAAAAAGAGAAAGAAGAAGAATCGGGATGAGGAAGAGGAGGAGCAGAAAGGAGGCGATGAGGCGGCGGTAGTGGTGGTCGAGGACGACGGCGACGGCGATGGCGACGGTGATGTCGAAATGGAGGAAAAGAAGAACGAGATTAAGAAAATGAAGGAAGAGGAGGAAAATGACGGAAAGATTTGTTCGGATGAGAAGGAAATCGTCGAAGAGACAACGATCGAGATTAACGAAACCGATGGCGGAAGAAATGAAGCTCTTCTGGATCCAATCGAAGAGGAGGATTCAATTCGAAGCGAAATAACTGATTCAGGTAAGTTTCATTCTCTTTTCAATTTTTGATTTCTACAGATCTCTAAATTCCAACACCAAATCACTACAGTTCATGATCTACGAAATTTCTCGAAAATCACTGAAACTCTGCATCCTTCCACGAAATTTCTTGAAAATCTTGTTTGAATTGATGAACAGTGAAACCAAATTTCTGAATCAACAACAACAAAAATTAGGCAAAATTCCTTTCCACATTCACAGGATTCAAACAGAAACCAAAAATTTCCAGAGTCAGATCCACGATTTCGTCTTTTACAGAACGCCTTTTTCTTTCGTTCTTTCCCCCCCCCCCCCCCCCCCCCCCAAAAAAAAAAAAAGTCTTCATGAAAAAAGCATGTGAATGATTGAAGACATGGCCCAGGCCCACGTTAATTAACCTTCAGCTGCTTTTAGTTTACTTTTTGAACTCTACTTTGGGTGAACTATTGAGCATTAACTAGAAACTGATTGGTAGGTGCAAGAGCTGACTTGCAAGTCCAAAAATCTTGAAGCTGAACTCGAGAAAACCTCAAAGAAATTGATGGAGGTTACTGCAATAGCTACAGATGAAGCTGACAAATGCAAATCAGCCAAGGAAGTTATTAAATCCTTAGCGACTCAGGTTAGAGTCTTTTTGATTTATGGGGTAGATTTTGTAAGAAAAGTTTCCATTATATTTCATAAACGTTCTTTAATAACTTCATTATATTCACCCCCACTTTTTTACTTAAAACGTCCAATGTCAAATTTATATGGTCAGAAATAGTAAGGAAAACAGCTGCCTTTCAGTCGGCTTCATATTATAATATCATTTTAATTGTTAATGAACTTTACAGCTTATGCCCACATTTCTTGTTTTGACATGCAACTAAGTTGAACTGCATCTCATATTCCAAATAATATATAAATTATGTACCTTTCTAAGCTTCACATGTCATAATGTAAGTGGATTCTTTCTTCAATTAGGAACCAATAATTTTTTCTGTCAAATAAGCGTAATAAAAGGTAAGAGATTTTGGTATTCTTAGAGGAAAAATAAATTCTGTGTTATTGACTAAGTTGCCTCTGTCTATTTCAAAAGAAAGATCTGGGCTCTTGCCATAGCACAATGCTGTCTGTCTGTGTGCGTGTGTTCAAATGGGTAGTTAAAATATTGAATTGATGTTGTGGTTGTTTGATTTTTTAATTTTTTTTAATTTTTGAAATTTTGGAACTGAAAGAGAAATTACTTTGACATTTGAAGGTGCTGGGTATGAATTCTCTTGATATTTCCACTGCATTTCACTCATCGAATTCAAATATAGTTGTTTCTACTATGGTTTTTATTGAAAGAGTAAATTGTATTACTCTCCTTTCTTGCTATTCATAAGAGAAGTATATAGCTCTATGTATAATAAAGAAAACTAACTATTCTACAGGGAATAGAAAACAATATATAAAAGAAAGCTAACTAATCCTCTAAGGAGGAAGAAACAATACAGAAAAGGAAACAAAAAATAGGCTAATTTCCTTACTAAATGAGATTAAGGAATTTATCATTCATTCCCAACTTGAATACTATCCTATAAAAACACAAGTTGCAGAGTTCTTTTGTTAGCACGTCTACCAATTGTAGCCACGAGGGTACATAACTCATGCATATTTTTCAGTTCTCTAACTTTTCCTTGATAAAATGCTAAGCGATTTCAATATGCTTTGTCTTATCATGTTGAATAGGATTATGAGCGATGTTCATAGTACAACTTTACCCGAGTTTTCTCCTTTAATATGTAAATTATCAAGGATTATCTTCAACCATAAGAACCATAAGAGATCAAATCGTCCATGTGCAATAGCTTAGAATTCAGCCATATGCCATCCGTACATGTTTTTCCTTCAATTGTGACTTTAGCCGACTTGCCTCTACTCTAGGTCAAGTCCAAAGGCTCAACCTTACCTCTACTCTAGGCCAACGTCCTTCAAATGCAACATCACATCTCATCTCATTATTTAGATTCTCATCAATCTGGAACTTCACCAAAATATCTTTGGATCCTTCGTTAGGTCAAAATGACCCTAAAACGCCCAAAGGGAGCTTACTAGGTGATTTAAGTACTTACTGAGATATTAGGACATTATAACACTTACTTAGTACTGTGCTAGCCAATAACTCTCAAGTTCCATAAATGCTTCATAGCCAATAACTCTCAAGTTCCATAAATGCTTCATGATGCCATTTCGAGCTTCAGAATTTAATCAGTTGTCATAACTCGCTCAAATACGCTTATTAAGAACCAATCCATGACTCAACCTTATATTCGGGACCTCTTGAACATCCATCCATCCCGACACTATTGAGGCATGCCAAGTTATTTATGCATACTGTGTCTGAGTCCAGCTCTATATTTCAACCTTTGACTCTTGAGGTTGGCACCTATTAAGCTTGTCTCTAACACCCTTAATGGCACTATTGCTTTTAATCTTACTTGTACTAGGCCAGAACCCTCCTATATTTTAACCTTTGACTCTTGAGGTTGGCACCTATTAAGCGTGTCTCTAACACCCTTGATGGCAGAGGTTGGCACCTATTAAGCTTGTCTCTAACACCCTTGCTGGCAGAGGTTGGCACCTATTAAGCTTGTCTCTAACACCCTTGATGGCAATGATGGCACTATTGCTTTTAATCTTACTTGTACTAGGCAAGAACCCTCCTATATTTCAACTTTTGACTCTAACACCCTTGATGGCAATGATGGCACTATTGCTTTTAATCTTACTTGTACTAGGCAAGAACCCTCCTATATTTCAACTTTTGACTCTTGAGGTTATGACTTGGGGCCCCTTGAGGTTATGACTTGGGGCCCCGTCTGACTCTCATTAAGACACTAGTTTTTGTTTCTTGCTTATACTTTAGCTTGACAATTGTCCACTCTTGTTGTTGTGTTATATGATGCATCGTTCTCCTTTGTTGCATCATGTCACTTGTCTTTCTTGATCAGTTACAATCTATTCTTTTCATAGTATGATAGTGACATTCTCCCCCACTTAAACATATTATCTTGATAATGGTCCAAACTTTGGGCTGGTTGCTAATTGACCCATTGAAAATAATCGTGCATGAAAGAGAAATGAAACTTGTCACGTTACTTATGAGCTATCCCACTACGGACCTTCTCTCGGCCTCCTAGACTTGCAACATACATAAGCACAACAACACATCAGTTACACTGAGCTATTCCTCCAACGGACCTAGTAGTGCCTAGTTCTTAGGACTTGGCCACCAAGGCTCGTAATGTCATCACAATAAAGCTTCTGATGCCTCTTGGTTAGCTTGGAGACATTTGCCCCAATGTAACTTTAGCACTTCTCATGGCCAATTCTCAACTTGGCCATCCCTTGTGGCAAGCACTGCACATGATGCTTTATTATGGTGTTATTGTAGCTTTATTTTTTTTGTCTCTTATATAGAACATGGTACTCCTTGTTCATGCCGATTTTGATAACTTGGGAAGCCACCCGCATAGGCATGTGGACATTACTTGACGGATAATTATTTGCCTCTCTCATGCTCACTTCTCTTGGAACACTTTCACGAGCAAGCAACCAATTCTCTTGAATTACTTTCCTCTCTCATGTTAGTTGTTTAGACTTAAGTTTGAAGAGGGCCAAAATTACTTGAATTACATATGATATTTTACTGTAGTTTGCTCTTCTCAATACTATTTCTTTTCAGTTCTTTGGTTGATAAATGTAATATAACCATATGAGTGAATTCGAAGAAGTTAATTTCAAACATGCTAATAACTTTAGTGTAGTAATGAACTCATCAGTCCCTCCATTTAATATTTATGCATGATTCATATTCCCTCCCTCTATTGTGGATACTAAAGTTTTAATTGTTTTGCAGTTAAAAGAGATGGCCGATAAGATGCCAGAGGCACACAGTGATATTCTCAACTGTTGCACTGTTTCTGGGCAAAATGGTAGTAATCTCAATCAGCTTCCCACCGAGAGCCTTTCAATGAGCATAAACTCTCGTTTGGAGTCAAATGGAATTTCAAAAAGTCAAAACTTACCAACTGGAAACAAAGGACAAAATGAAAAGGGAGAATGGGTTGTACAAGACGAACCAGGCGTGTATATAACCCTGTCTGCTTTGCCAGGAGGAGGAGGCAATGAGCTGAAACGAGTTCGTTTCAGGTACTAAATTTAGCTCACTTTTTGTGCAAGTTTATTAAAAGTTTGTTTGTTATTATGAAAAGACCAACGGTAACGGTCCAAACCCACCGCTAGTAGATATTGTTCTCTTTAGATTTTTCCTTTTGGACTTCCCCTCAACAGCTAGGGAAAAGTTTTCACACCCTTATGAAGGGTGTTTCGTTCTCCTTCCCAACCCGACCCAACCAATGTGGAGGATTGTGGGATTGTGGGGGATCTCACACCAACGGGTATATGTTCTCAGTTTTGATGTGTTAAAAAAATTGTGTTGTGCAGTCGAAGACATTTTACAGAAGCACAAGCAGAGAAGTGGTGGGCGGAATTTGGAGCGAAGGTTTGCGAGCGGCACAAGGTAAAGAGTACAGATTAACAAGTTGTTTGTTTGTGCTGGAATTGAATTGAGCAGGGAAAGAAAGAAGCCAAGGAGAAGGCACTTTTTGGTGACCGTCTTCCCCTCCCTTCTCTGGAAGACATTCTTCCTTTTCATCTTCCAAATGATTTTGAGTGGGGATTGATCGATCAGGGCAATCTAACATTTAGGTTCATATAATATTATTGATATTAGAAAATTGAAAAGTATAGGCAAGGAATTAGAAAGAATTACAAAGCCTTCAGACTTTCTCAACCCTCCCCTTCAGAACATTACTCTTCTTCTTGTGCTTCCTTTTGTTTTTTTGTCCAACCGCTTAGGAAAAGTCCAAATTGTAATTAGCCTTTAGCAGGTTTCAATCAGAAATCGTCTATTGCTTTCTGCTGCCATATCGGACTTTTTCTGCACCAAATTTGATGAAAAAAGGTCACTAACTGTTCATAATTGTTTTATGTTATTATTGGTTATCCCATTTGTGTTTGTCATATCTAGAGTTGCTTATAATAGCAGCATGCCAGGTAAAAAAGAAGTGACATTAACTTAATTTATGAAGAGTGTTTTTATTTTAATTTTTTTAGTTTAAAAGTATTAATGAAATTCTTTTAAAATTCTCCTTCTATAAGAAATAAATTTAGGTATTTAAAATGAAAAATTAAACAATAAAAAATATGAATGACAATCATAGGTTATAATTTCCACAATTTTTTTTTTTTTTTTTTTTTTTTTTTTTTTTTTTTTTTTTTTTTTT
>NW_019268528.1:5101828-5177397 GCF_002738365.1 Cucurbita moschata
TTTTTTTTTTTTTTTTTTTTTTTTTTTTTTTTTTTTTTTTTGTGGTTATAAAGAATGAATAAATGATACGTCAGAATTAAAATAAAACTTTCATTAGATATATATCCAAAATAAAATTGAAACAATAACTACAAACTAAAAGAAAGTCCCCACTAAAATATGGAAATTAAGACATCGTCTAAAAATAGCAACAATTTATTCAAGCCAAAGAAAAAACTTCCTTGCATTAAACGACTTGAATTAATATAAAATTAAAAGTTTGGGATCCCATTAAAAAGAATTACACATCATTGATCATTTACCTAAAAAAAAAAAACAAAAAATATTAGTAATTAGCTCTATTTGCAATGTCATCTTAAACCTCTATCTATACTTGTTTTGGAACGTAAAAGTCATATTTATAGGCTTAACTAATCTAGGTGCACACCTAGCTAGTTTTCTATCTAACTAATTAAGATGCATATGTATAATAGACTCTTCACCCGTTGGAGGTCAATTGGCAACCCCTAATAACATAGAACCTAGTAACATGAAGAGGCACTTACATAATCTTAACACCATGTACATAAACCACAACTAGAATCATAGATAGTTAAAGCACATTAGTACTTGTGTCGTTATTTAGGAAATCATGTGTCATGTTATAACATCTTAGGCATAATCACTATACAAGTCAAACTTTAAGAAAGTTCTAAGTCCGGCATAGAAAATCATTTGTCATGCTATAACATCTCATATATAATCTATCCTCAGATCATCAGATCATATATACATGCTATAGAATCTCATACATAATTTCAAATTAGAGCTTTAAGAATATATTAGCTTTTAAATAGAAAATCATGTTATAGCATTTCATTTTTATTAGAGATGTCGAGAAACCTTCTTCATCCCCATCTCCATCCTCGTCTCATATTTCAATCTCCATATTCGTAAATTTTTCATTTATTTTTATGAAGACTTGGACAAAAATTTCTACGAAAAACTTGTAAGAATATAGTTCAGACAAAAAAAAATTCTTCGTTTGATATATATTTATAATGAACCATTTCCGTATTCTAATATAATTTTTATTAAAAAGGTAAAAAAAATATTTTAATAAATTTAATAATATTTATAATAGAAAATATAATATCTAATTTCTATAATGTCCAGAAGAAAAGAAGGAAAACGGGGGCAAAAACATAATTTTATTAATTTGAATGAACTTTGATGGATTTTTAATTAATTACAGATAAGGAATCTCAATGGCCAAGAATAATAAATAAAGAATAAAAAAAAGTCTAAAATAAGAAGAATTTTATTTTAAAAAGATGAAAAGAGAGGTTTGTAGAGAAAGTGGCCTTGAAAGTAGAAAGAAAATTTGAAAAAATAGCGCCAAAAACTTATTGCATAATAAATAGCCTTCAAAACCTGAAAAAATTAGAAAATTTTACATGAACCATTGGGGTATAGGCCTTCATTTTTTCCTCTCATTACCAAGTTGTCTCTTCAGTTCTATGGTTCCATAGAACCTTCACCAAAGCAATCTCCTTAATCTTCAGCTTCTTGACATCCCTTGCCAATACTTGCACAGGCTTCTCTTCGTAGGTTAGGTCCTCTTTGAAGAAGTGTTTTGTGTGCTAGTACATGAGTGGAGTCCGGAGTATACTTTTGTAGCATGAATACATGAAATAGATTGTGCATGGTGGATAAGTTGGTGGGAGCTAATAAGGCAACCCTAATCCTCAACCAACGATTCAAACTTTTGTTGAAGCAAGAATTCTTGGATCAAAGTAATTAACACCTCCTTATATAAAATTCGGATCAACCAAGAGATAAAACTAGAATTAGATTACCTATTACCTCTCGTGATCGAAGATCTAGAAGCAAGATTTGGAAACCTTGTTCTAAATTGAGTCACTTCACAATCGAACTATTGGGTTTTATGTCCTAAAACTCATAGTTTGTAAACAAAAACATATTCTTTTCAATAAAGTTATTATTGATATTTATTCAGTAAAGATTGTTATTGAATAAAGTGAATGTTACGATCATTAATCTAAATCCAATAAACTAAAAACACTCTGGTTATAGTATGATTACTTGAACTATATGTAGAGATATAAGAGTGGATCAAGTTCAAGTATATAGTCAAAATGATCTATAGTATAGGGATAAGGTTGAGTACCTTATTCTGGGGACACTATGAATGCGGCCCACTTTTGTATATGATATAAACAATGTGATCACTAAATTGTACATGTGGAGACATGTGAGTGGGAGCGTCCTATGCAATGAGTATTGCATAAGATCGGACCATGAAGAAAACCATTCTCACTTTATAATGTCGTTTACTGTTGAGACTGATTTTTTCATTCGATGACCTAGGTAACTCGATCTTAATCCTGAGTTAACCATGAACTCCTGTTTATTCGGAATTATCCTTAGATTTGTATGGGTGAGAGTAGCTCAAGTTCGCCGACTCAATAAGCCTCCCATTTCAGGGGTAAGACTGGGTGAATAGCTGGGGACATAGGGTGTAAGATGAAATTCACTCCTACCCGCTTTTAGAGATAGTAAATAGGTTGTTCCATTAAGTATTGACTCCAAGTCTTGAACAAAGGGCCCACCCTCTCATTGGCCCGAGAGGGATTCGATTTGGTGGTTGGACCACAAACCAATTGTTCATTAAAGGATCAGTGGGACTTAAGGAACAAGAAGTAACTTTAGGGGTAAAACGGTAAATTGACCCAGCTCTAGTTACGAACAACCTGTGAAGGATCGACTTACTAATCATGGTTATATCAAATGGATAAAAATATATCTATAGTGAGGGGAGTGCAACTACTAGGCTATAGTGGAGTGTCCTAGTAGTTAACGAATGTTGGTTAACAAGATTAATGAGTTTAGCCGATTAATCTCGGATCAATGAAACCCATGATCTGTAGGTCCATTAGGTCCCTCTGCTAACTCATATAGGACTAAACCTTAGAACAGTGTGACGAGTGAGTTAGAATTCAAATTAGGGAATACACACCAAATATATACGATATATTTAACCGTATTTTGTTTTAATTACGAATTAAACAAAAAGAGAGAATTGAAGATATTTAAATAAGATTTAAATATTTTAATTATGAATAGGGATTCATAATCCATATGTGCTGGAATTGATTGAGATCCACATTTTATTTAATGTTAAACATTAATTAAATTGTTTAATTAATCATTTTATATTATTTTGATTTGAAATTAATTATTTAAATTAATGGTTGAATTACAAGGAAGAAAGTCAAAATGTTGACTTCTTTAAGTTAGTGGAATATTGAGTGTCAATATATAGTTTAACCAAACTTACATGTTGCCACATAATCGCACAAATTTGAGTAGAATTTTGAGTTTCAAAATTTGGTAATCTCAAATTTGCATGAACATGCATATATGACTCTATAAATAGAGTAGTCAAGATACATGGAAAGTCTCCTCGAAATTTTTTTGAGAAAATCTCTCAAAACTCTCTCTTTACATATACTAAATTCCTATCAAGTTTCATCCCTCTCGGATTCCACAATCCCATTCTAAGGCCGGAGAATAGTAGAGAAGACACTAGTGGTGGTTCGAAACCAGTTCGTGAGGAAAAAGGAATTTGAACTACAAAAGGTTAGTATTCAAACTTATTGAGTTTAAATGCTTTTGAACATGCTAGCTAATTTACTATAATTGATGTAATTAGAGTGCTTAAGATCCAAATTGCTCCCGCACATGTTATAGTAACACCATCACGAACTTGATTAAGACTTGATTGAATGGCTCGAATGCAATTCTACCATAAGAATTGTTTGAAACTTAGAAATGACAAAATTGATGCTCGGATTTGTAAGGGAAACGTCTCAATTTGAGATCTGAATTACATTCATCCACGAATTTGATTTTTACCTAATATTTATAGTCTCCCAACAAAAGACGTTTGTGGCCAGGATTTAATCTCGATCCCCTTTAATCTCTCCAAAAGACGAAGTCAAATTGACCATTTGACCGATACAAACTTTATATAGTTAAAAATAAAACTTTCTAATAAAGGTTGACGTGGTTCTGTGGATAAGAAGACAAACTTGAAATCAATTGTGAATCTCTTGGCGTTGGATCATGTAATAGGTCCATTTGAAACACCGTGATTCTTATCATCTTCCTCCTCTTCAAAATGATTCGTCATCGAATCAGAAAAATCATTCTTTCCTTCACCTCCTTATGCAATATTTTGATCAAATATGTCTCCTCCAATCACAACTATTAAAAGGAATAAGAAGAAAATCAAGTGGACTAAATCTATAACTACTTCCCCTCTAGAATAAGTCAACAACATGCTTTGTATCATCCATTTTGTTGCCAGCAATAGAATGAGTCATTTTAATAAATCTATTACTTCAACAAAAATACTATATTTACCCTTTTAGGGTTAAACAAAAACCATAGATACAGTAGTGCAAGGTTTGTTAGGTACATTCAAATGAGTATACAATCTGTTTCGTTGTGATCTACATTTAGCTTCTTTGCTTTTAAAACATTTGCTACACAACTTATGGACATCGTGTTTCATCTTCGGCCAAAAGGAGTGTTTGTGCAACCTCTTATAACTTTATTAATCCTGAGATGTCCCATTAAGTCACTGTGCTTCTCTCAAAATCAAATCTTTTTAAGAGCATTTAGGAATACAAAGTATATTTTTCTTAATTAAAATTTTTTGAAACATATAATAATTATCCATAGTTTTTTTTGCCAAACAAGATGCATAAATAGTTTTGTCATCTCTATATAATTATGTAATATGCTCAAACCCAAAAATTTTTGCACTAAGATAAGTAAAGAGATTATACCTTTCAAATAACACATCAGTTATCAAATTATCTTTACCTTGCTTATATTTGATGACATACGAAAATGTTTCAAGAAAGTCCACCCACTTTGCATGTCTACGATTTAGTTTGCTTTGACCCTTCACATACTTCACGCTTTCATGATCAGAGTGGATCAATAATTCTCTAGACCATAAATAATGTTGACACACATGCAATGTATCAAATATCAAAGTTTTAAAAGTTTTATCAATTTCAATTTCATACCACATACATCACATACATCACATTCATCACATTCAAAGTTTTATCAAAGTTTTATCACACCCCATTCAATTTCATCACATACACTATATCAAAAGTTTTAAAACTACATGCACCACATTCAATTTCAAAAGTTTTATCCAGCCAAAATAAATAATGTGTATTGCTTAATTTCTTTTTAAGAAAATTAAATGCATTATCTTGCATTTCTTCATTTAAAAACGACGTTATTTTTCATTAAGTCATTCTATGGTGCAGCTACGGTACTAAAATCCTTTATTAATCTTTTATAGAAGCTAGTTAACCCATAAAAATTCTGAACACTTTTTGGTGTTGGCAAATCTTTAATGACTTCAACTTTCACTTCTACTCTGTTGAGAGTGACTTTTTCCATGCCTTTATTAGAATTGAATTTCTCTTATCTATTTGTAATCAAAACTAACTTAACATGCTCGGCATCGTCAATCAAAATCTTCAAATAAATTATAATATCATCAATATAAACAATAACATATGTGTTAAGATATTCTCTCAAAACATTATATATTAAACGCATAAATGTACTAGAATCATTAGTTAACCCAAAAGAAATAACAACCATTCATACCATCCAAACTTGATTTTGGAAGTTGTTTTCCATTCATTTCCTACATGCATTCTAATTTGATGATATCCCGATTTCAATATAATCTTTATAAATAGACATGAATCATGCAATAAATCAAGTATATCGTCTAGCTTAGGAATAGGATGTCGATACTGTACAGTGATTTTGTTGATGACTCTATTATCCATGCACATGCGACAAGTTTCATCTTTCTTCCCCACCAATAAGACTGGAACATGGACTCAAACTTTCTCGTATATAGCCCTTCTCCTCTTGCCTTTGAATTTCTTTATTCTCAGTTGGATTGACTCTATAAGCTGGCTTATTAGGAACGACAACCCCCGAAAATGAAGTCTATTTTATGTTCAATACCTCTAATGGGAGGTAGTATTTCGGTACTTTATCTTGAAACACGTCTTCAAATTCTTGTAAAAGAGATTGAAACATGCTAGGCAAAGACAAATTGTTATTGTTTGAGACCAAATATCCTTCCTTGTACATAAGTACAAAGATTGATTTTTGTGAAAACTTTCTCACCTCTACCACTCTAGCCCAACAACTCTGTTTCTTTATTTCTTTTTCAATTTCATCTCTTTTTTTTAGTTTCTTTTTTTTCTCTTTGATTTTTCTCTATTTTTTCACTCAAACTCTTGTTTTTCTTTCAACTCTTTTTCCTCAGACACTTTCTTTTTTTCCTCCATTTAACTGATTAACAAATATATTTGCTGAACTTAAAGGTACAAGAATGATTTTTCTACCATCTTTTACAAAAGAATACCCATTCAAATAGCCATCATACATGACCCTCCTATCAAATTGTGATGGTTGGCCAAGTAATATGTCTCCAACATGCATTGGTAAAGTATCACAAAGACCTTCATCTTTATATTTTCCCAAAGTAAAAACTATCATTGAGTCATTGGAGCTGATAAGGTTTAAGATGGTGTTGGGTTGAAATTTGCAACCTTTTGATCAACATGGTACTTACTATATTTGTGCAACTTCCACAGCGGGTGGAACAGGTTGTCTCTTTAATCATCAACATTATTCTCTGTAGCTTGAGTTTTAATAAGTCTTCTTGTAATGAGTGTCATATGACTCCCATCTTCAAATTCCTTCTCTTTCTTCTGGATTTCTTCAACTAGCTCATTGATCTCCCCTCCACTTCCCTCGTTTTGGTTCATGATTGCACAAACAGTTGCTAAATATGTTGTGGACCTCACAGACTCAACTCACTGATTTTACACTCAGGAACACTCATGATTATTACACACAAAGTTAGGCTATTTGGGAAAGTGACTAAATTATGATCCAGGTAAGCTAATATATGGATAAATCAATTCTTATAGTAGCAAGCTATTCAAAACAATTAAGTCAAGATAGTTATGAAATAACAACCCAATAAAACAAGAAATGAACAAATAAATAAGGGACAAATATATTTTTGGATATAATTGCACACTGAAAAAAAAAAAAGAATTCCAAAGAGAATGGTCGTCAAGATTTGAGAACGATCTAACTTTCCTTTTTACAGAATTCGAAAAAATTTAGAATTTATCTTCGAGTTTAAATGATGAAAGAAGAATATTGAACATAGCAATTCCAGATTTATATGCTTTCGAAAAAATGAGAATTGAAACTTATTTGATCTTCAAATAAGTCTAATGATAAGAATTTATAAATACAAAGAACAATATGATAAGCATTTCTTTTTTGTTTTTTTGTTTTTTTTTTCAAGATCTAAATATGATCTTTAAGAGGATAATAAGACAAAGTAGAAAGATGATGAAGAACGGTGGAAATGGCCACAAGAAAATAAATGGACAGATTTAAAGAAACTATAAACAACATCAGAAATGAAAGATAAAATCAATTCTAGAGTCGGCCACAAAGATGAGCTTGCCACAAGGATGCAACCTAGGCTCTGATACCAAATTGATAAGGCAACCCTAATCCTCAGCCCCACGATCCAAATTTTTGTTGAAGCAAGAATCCTTGAATCAAACTAATTAACATCTCCTTGTACAAAATTCGGATCAACCAAGAGATAAGGTTAGAATTAGATTACCTATTACCTCTCACGATCGAAGATCTAGAAGCAAGATTTGGAAACCTTGTTCTAAATTGAGTCACTCCACAATCGAACTTGATCAAGGCTTGATTGAATGGCTCGGATGCAATTCTACCACAAGAATGGCTTGAAACTTAGAAATGGCAAGATTGATGCTCGAATTTCTAAGGGAAACGTCTCAATTTGAGATCTGAATTACATTCATCCACGAATCTGATTTTTACATAACATATTGTGGGTATTTATAGTCTCCTGACAAAAGACGCTTGTGGCCGAGATTTAATCACGATCCCCTTCAATCTCCACAAAAGACGAAGTCAAATTGACCATTTGACCCTTACAAACTTTATACAATTAAAAATAAAACTTTCTAACAAATGTTATATGCTTTAGTGGCTAAGAAGACAGACTTGAAATCAATTGTGCTTTTGCTCGTGTAGGTTTGAACTTTGTTCTTGACATTTTTAATCTTTTTGGCATTTTTGAATCTCTTGGCGTTGGATCATGTAGTAAGTCCATTTGGAACATCGTGATTCTTATCAGGAGCACAAACATGTAGACAATCGATCCTATCCTTAACAGTATCTCAAAGGAATAAATGAACCTAGGGCTTAGCTCTTCCTTCTTGTCGAACCTAAACCCCTCTCATGGGATTATCTTTAGGAATACATGATCTCCCACTTCAAACTCCAAGTCCTTACATCTGAACTGTGGCATTAGTGACTTGTACAAGTTTTAGTCCCAACTCCAAGTCCTTACATCTGAACTGTGGCATTAGTGACTTGTACAAGTTTTAGTCCCAATAGTTGTAATTTGCCTACTTCTTCCCAAATGACAGAGGATCAATGCACATACATCCATCAAGTGCTTCCCAAATGACAGAGGATCAATGCACATACATCCATCAAGTGCTTCATAAGGTGCGGTTTTTTATAGTTGTTTGATAGCTATTATTGTAGGTAAAATCTATAAGGGGCAGGTATTTGTCCCAACTAGTAAATTTCATGACACATGTCCTCAGCATGTCTTCCAGCACTTGGTTAAATCTTTATGTTTGACCGTCTGTCTGTAGGTGGAAGGTTCTAACCTTAGTTGCATTCCTACTGCTTTCTGCAAGCTCTTCCTAAAGTGAAGCATGAACCTAGTTTCTTGATATGATATTATTGATACATGTACTCCATGTATTCAGACTATTTCTTCATATAGGGTTCGGATCATTGAATACATTGTCTTTCCTAGAATGAAGTGGGTAGATTTTGTTAACTCGTTGATGATGACCCACATGACTATAAAACTCTTTTTAGTCTTGGGCAACCATGAGATAAAGTCCATACTAATGTTCTCCCATTTTCATTGGGGAACACTTGGGGTTGCAAGAGTCTTGATGGGCGTTGTTTTGGCGCTTTTGATATACTAATAGGTCAAACATTGACTTACATATTCTACCATATCTTGTTTCATCCCTTGCCAACGGTAGCAAGACTTCAAGTTGTGATACATTTTGGTACTTACAAGGTGGATAATAAATGGCTAATTGTGAGCCTCCATGAGCAAATCCTTCAATAGTTACTCATCTTTACGTATGCATAATTGACCCTTCCATTACAAGCCCTTGTCTGTGGTCATAGAAAATCCTTCAGGATGCTCGACCTCTTGTTGTTGTAAGACCTTGCTGACATATGAGTCTTTTTCTTTAGCATTTATTATGTGCTTTCTTAGCGTAGGTTGGACCATTAACTATGTCATTGTCGTTATGCCTTTGATTATGACCTCGATGTCGACCCCTTGCATATTCTTTTGAAGATTTCTTTGTCCCGTGATTAATGTCGAGGAGTGAATTGTCTTTCTGTTAAAGGCGTTGGCTACCACATTGGCTTTTTCTAAGTAGTAAAGGATCTTTAGTTCATAATCTTTTACTAACTCCAACCATTTTCTCGATGTTGAGCTCGTTTTTGCATAAATAGGTACTTGAGGCTCTTGTGGTCGGTATGTATATTTTCTCTCCATACAAGTAATGTCATCATATCTGGAGAGCGGACACTACTACCACTAGTTCTAAGTTGTGTGTTGGGTAGTTGCACTTATAGTCCTTAAGTTGACGGTAAGCGTACGCTATAACCCTTTCATTCTGCATTAGTATGCATCCTAGGTATCACTGCAAATGACAATTTCTTGAGTTGTCTAGCAATGTTAAAATCGGAGAAGTTACCAACTTGTCCTTAAGCTCCGTGAAGCTCTTCTCACATGCCAAGTAATCGTCTTCCCTTTTTTGGTCAGCTGGGTTAATGGTGCAGATATATTTGAAAAGTCCTTTATAAACCTTATGTATAGTCTGCCAACTCTAGGATGTTTTTAACTTCAGTGATTATGGTTGACCAGGCCACTTCATAGTTGCTTTGGACCTTGATCAGGTCTACAGAAATACCTTTTTTTTCGACACGACATGTCCAAGGAAGACCACCTAATATGAAATAAAGTATCTTAATTATGTCAGGGATGATTTAGATTTAAAAAGGTTTTATTGTATTTTTTAGGTTTTAGGGAATTGTCTTTCAGATTAGAAGTTACCATTAGTTAGTGATCATTGAGGTACTATTGGCCATGAAAGTTACAATCTTTCAATTAATCATACCTTATTTATAAGGTTTATTTTCGAGTCTTTCGTGTTATTATTTTAGTAGGAAGATTTTGGAGATTAAAAATTGAAGTTTGCATATTATACTTATTAAGCCATGAGTTTGTTCCTTTGCATTTCTTGTATTTAGATTTGCAAGTTAAAGTCATTCAAGTAATCTTGATCCATCTATCTTGTGGAGTGATTCAAATCATAAGTTTTCTTTATTGATCTTGGTCATCAAAGTAATACATTTCAAAACTTTCTCTTGAGTTGATTCTAATCGTATTTGAGATTTTTAAATAAGATTGTTATCTCGAATTTCAAGAGTTTCATAACATTTAGTATTAGTATCAGAGCTGTTCTTGGTGGGATATATGTTTCCATTTTTTTTTCCTTATTTTTCATTATGAAATTTTCTTATTCTTTTTCATTTCTTCCTATTTTGTCCAATCATTTAAAACAAAAAAGTGTCATTTTTGTTATTCTTTTCTTATAGGGTTGCTTTTGTCTTCTGTGGTTTTTTTTTTTTTTTTTAAAAGATCTTGTCGTATTCTAAAAATTTTTATTTTATAAAATATTAAAATTGAGGTTCTATACAAAAATATAAATATGTGTATTTGATAAAGATGTGAGGAAAGACTTTTTTTTTTTTTTTTTTTCTATCTTCTTCTTCTTCTCTTTTTCTTCTTCTTCATCTTCATTATTTGCAACATGTCACAAAGGATATCAACCAAATCTATGCTTCATCGAGCACAAAGACATTGTGAGATCCATATTAATGATGATCCATTTTGAATAGTTTTTCAAGAAAATTTGGATGGAATCCACCGAACTATGAAATACATGTCTAATACATCAAGAGATGAATTTGTAGGACCAAGTAAGAGAGACTAATTGTACAACCCATTCAAAAAGAGGAAGATTGTGTTATGTCACGAGACAACATTTCAAATGATGATATTGTTACTGATGATGTGGAGACCAACAATAACAGTGTGCAAGTATATGTGCTCCATGTCTATTAGAGACGATACGAAAGTGAAAATGAGAAAGAATGTGAGGAATAAATATTTGATGCTTGCATAAAGATTAAAGAGAAATAGAGTAATGTTTTACTTAGAAAACTTTTTCTAAGTGTACTTACCTTTTCTATTGAATTCTTGCGGCAGCAGCGAAGGAAAGGAAAAAAAAAAAAAAACTTGTTGAAAAGTTCAACTTAATAAGAATGATGGTGTTCCCAATGTTACAACTGCACTTATTACACGATCAAGGCCAAAAAGATTCAACAAAAATTCATTCTTCATCTAAAAATGCACTCGATACGAATCATCTATAAAATTGGCTTTCCGAAGGACAATTGAACATTTGCATGGTTGAAGTTGGAAAACTTTAAAATTTTAAAATATCAACAACAGTGTTTGAATCTACACAAATGAAGCCCATTTCTTACCCACCCAAACATATCAACTTTGTTAGAAAACTTTATTGTTTTTTTCATTTTCATTTTGTAACGGTCAAATGGTCAAAATTGACTTCGTCTTCTGTGGAGATTTAGGGGATCGGGATTGAATCTCAGCCACAAACGTCTTTTGTCAGAAGACTATAAATACTCAAAATATGTTAGGTAAAAATCAGATTGGTGAAGGAATGAAATTGAGATCTCGAATTGAGACGTTTTCCTTAGAAATTCGAGCTTGATTTCGTCTTTTGTGGAGATTAAAGGGGATCGGGATTGACTCCAGGCCACAAACGTCTTTTGTTGGGAGACTATAAATACCCACCATATGTTATGTAAAAATCAGATTGATGAATGAAAGAAATTGAGATCTCGAATTGAGACGTTTTCCTTACAAATCCGAGCATCAATTTTGTCATTTCTAAGTTACAAGCAATTCTTGTAGTAGAATTGCATCTGAGCCATTCAATCAAGCCTTGATCAAGTTCGATTATGGAGTGAATCAATTTACAACAAGTTTCCAAATCTTGCTTCTAGATCTTCTATCGTAAAAAGGTAATCTAATTTTAGCCTTATATATTGATTGATCCAAATTTTGTATAAGGATGTGTTAATTACTTTGATTCAAGGGTTTTTACTTCAAAAAAAAAAAAACTTGGATAGTTGTGTTGAGGATTATGGTTGCCTTATCAATTTGGTATTAGAGCATAGGTTTACATCTTTGTGGTCGACTCTAGAATTGATTTTATCTTTCATTTCTGCTATTGTTTATCTTTTCTTTAAATTTGTCCATTTATTTTATTGTTGTTAGTTCTGCCATTATTCATCAACTTTTGACTTTGTTCTTTTTCAAGATCACGTTTAGATCTTGAAAAAAAAATCTTATCATATTTGTTCTTACAAGTGTGATTATAAACAATCTTTATCATTTATTTTAGATCATTTGCATGTTTATTTAAACATCAACTAAACTTCAATTCACATTTTTTTCTTAATCCATATAAATCTAGAACCGTTGTGTTTGATTTTTTTTCTTTCTCGTAATCTACGCATGAAGATAACTTCTAAATTTCTCGAATTCTGTAAAAAGGAGAGTTAGATCTTTCTTAGAATCTTCACGTTCTTTCTTTTTGAATTTTTTTTTTTCTTTTTCATTGTGCAATTCTATCCAAAAATATTTTTGTGTCCCTTATTTGTTTGTTCACTTGTTGTTTTATTTTGTTGTTATTTCATAATTAACTTATCTTGATTGCCTTGAATAGCTTGCTACTATCATAATTGCTTTACCCATATATTAGCCTACCTTGATCATAATTTAGTCACTTTCCCAAACAGCCTACTTTTGTGTGTATAAACACGAGTGTCCCTGAGTGTAAAATCAGTGAATTGAGTGTGTGAGGTCCTAAACATATTCCACTACTGTTTGTACAATCATGAACCAAGACGGAGGAAATGAAAGGGAGATCAATGAAGCTAGGTGGAGAGAAGCATAGGTCGGAACAATTACTCGTTTGAATCAAGTTATTAGTACATTGATAGATCGGATGGAGCGAATTGAAATAGCCTTAGGTAATCTTCAAGGGAGGGAAGTACTCTTGAATGAAGGAGTTGAAAATGAAGAAGATGACAATGTCACCCTTTTAGCGGGACATAGTCCTAAGGGAGGGAGAGATGTCGGTCGAGGGAGAGGAAGAGTCAGAAGAAGGGGTAGAGAAATTTTAGCACCAAAAAGAATTGAGAGGGAGTATCAATATGAGAGAGAAGAAGAAAGAGGAGTCGGGGGAGTAAAGCTAAAAGTTCCAACTTTTTATGAGAGATCTGATCCAGAGGAGTATTTGCAATATGAAAGCAAAATTGAACACGTTTTCGATTGCAACAATTTCAATGGAGAAAGAAAGTTGAAGCTTGTTGTGGCTGAATTTTGTGACGCCATTATATGGTGGACATCTTTGAAATCAGAGTGGGGGAGAAATTATGAAGAACCAATTGAAATGTGGGGGGAATTGAAGACATTAATGAGAAAAAGGTACCTTCCTAAGCATTATTCTTGAGTACTCAACCAAAAACTCTATACTTTGCAATAGGGATCCAAAAGTGTTGAAAAATATTACAAAGAAATGGAGGCCCTTATGAATAGAGCATGTATTGATGAAGATGAGGAAGATATCATGGCTAGATTCCTTGGTGGGCTAAACCGACAACTTGCTCATCAAGTGGATAGGGGCAAGCGTACTTTGATATGCAAGAATTGTTACATCTTGCTGTCAAAATCGAAGGGCAACTAGCTTGGGAGAAGGAGAACTCCAAGAGGTATGGTATTTCAAAGTCTACTACTTTCAACACTTGGAAAAAAAATGCAAATATTGAAAAGATAGATTTCAAAGTTGGAGGCAAGTATTATCTTGACAAAAAGAACAAAGCTGAGACCTCCATGGGTAAAGAGAAAGCGGAGGAATATAAGGAGATTCGAGAAAGAAATAGAGACATCAAATGTTGGAAATGTCAAGGAATTGGTCATCTTAGTCGTGATTGTCCTAATAAGAGAGTCATGATCATCAAGAATGGACAAATTGTCACAGATAGTGAGGAAAGTGATCAGGATGAGGTAGTTGAAGAAGAAATCCAGGAGAACGAGGAGGAACTGGAAGATGGGAGTCATTTGATACTTGTTACCAGAAGACTTCTTAAAACTCAAGTTACAGAAAATGATGTTGATGATCAAAGAAACAACTTATTTCACACAAGGTGTTTAGTTAAGGGGACTCCTTGTAGTCTTGTAATTGATAGTGGAAACTGCACCAATGTCGTAAGTACCATGCGGATCAAAAGGTTGCTAATTCCAACCCAACACCATCCTAAACCTTACAAGCTTCAATGGCTAAATGATAGTGGAACAATGAAGGTAACTTCTCAAGCTTTAATATTTTTTACTTTGGGAAAATATAAAGATGAAGTTCTTTGCGATGTTTTACCATTGATGGCTATTTGAATAGGTATTATTTTGTAAAAGATGGTAGAAAATCCACTCTTGTACCCTTTGAGTTCTAGAAGTGTATTTGCTGATCAATTAAAGTGGGAGGAAAAAAAGAAAGAGTTTGAGGAAAAAGAGTGGAAAGAAAAACCAGAGTTAAAAAATAGAGAAAAGTCAAAGAGAAAAAAACTTAGTGAAAAAAAGAATGAAATTGAAAAAAAAAAAAAAAGAAAGAATGTGAGTTGTTTGGCTAGAGTAGGAGAGGTTAGAAGGGCAATGTTCTCACAAAAAACCATCATTATACTTGTATACAAGGAAGGATGTTTGGTCTCTAACGATAACAATTTGTCTTTGCCTAGTATGTTTCAATCTCTTTTACAGGAATTTGATGACGTATTCCAAGATGAAGTCCCTAAAGGACTACCTCCCATTAGAGGTATTGAACATAGAATAGACTTCATTTCAGGGGCAGCCATTCCTAATAGGCCAGCTTATAGAGCCAACCCAACTGAGACTAAAGAAATTCAAAGGCAAGTAGAGGAGATCATGGAGAATGGCTATATACGAGAGAGTTTGAGTCCATGTTCTGTACTAGTCTTATTGGTGCCAAAGAAAGATGAAACGTAGCGCATGTGCGTGGATTGTAGAGCCATCAACAAAATCACTATAAAGTATCGACATTCTATTCCTAGGCTAGACGATATGCTTGATAAATTGTGGTTCATGTTTATTTACAAATATTGACTTGAAATCTAGATATCATCAAATTAGAATGCATGTAGGCGACGAATGGAAAACAGCGTTCAAAACTAAATTTGGATTGTATGAATGGCTTGTTATGCCTTTTGGGTTAACTAATGCTCCTATAACATTTATGCGCTTAATGATTCACGTTTTGAGAGAATATTTAGGAAAGCATGTTGTTGTGTATTTTGATGATATTTTAATTTATTCAAAGACTTTGCATGAGCATGTGGAGCATCTTAAGTTAGTTTTGACTACCGTTAAAAAAGAGAAACTTTATGCTAATTTTAATAAGTGTAGTTTTTGCATGAAAAAAGTTAACTTTCTTGGCTTCATAGATGGTAAAAATGGAGTAGAAGCTGATAAAAAGAGAGTTAAAGCAATCAGGGATTGACCAACACCAAAAAACGCAAGTGAAGTTCGTAGTTTTCATGGGTTAGCTAGCTTCTATAGGAGATTTATAAAAGATTTTAGCACCATCGCTGCACCATTAAATGACTTAGTGAAAAAGAATGTTGTTTTTAAATGGGAAGATATGCGAGAGACGACATTCAATGAGCTTAAGAATAAATTAACCAATGCACCATTACTTGTCTTGCCTAACTTTGATAAAACTTTTGAAATTGAGTGTGATGCAAGTGGTTTGGGCATAGGTGCTGTTTTGATGCAAGATTGGAAAACCCGTAATGTATTTTAGTGAAAAAGTAAATGGGGCAGCATTGAACTATCCTACCTATGATAAAGAATTGTTTGCTTTAGTTAGCACATTGCACTACTCATGGCCTAGAAAATTTGTGATCCACTCTGATCATGAAAGCTTGAAGTATCTTAAGAGTCAAAGAAAATTGAACCATAGGCATGCAAAGTGGGTGGAGTTTATTGAAACATTTTCGTATGTCATCAAATATAAGCAAGGTGATGATTTATCTGATTCGAGGACGAATCCTTTTGAAGAGGGGAAGATGATAAGAATCACAATGTTCCTACACGATCAAGGCAAAAAAGATTCAACAAACATTCATTCTTCATCTACAAAATTGGATCGGCTCCGTTCAACCAAACCATAGGCATGCAAAATGGTTGGAGTTTATTGAAACATTTCCGTATGTCATCAAATATAAGCAAGGTGATGATTTATCTAATTCGAGGATGAATCCTTTTGAAGAGAGGGAAGATGATAAGAATCATGGTGTTCGATCAAGGCCAAAAAGATTCAACAAACATTTATTCTTCATGCTCCGTTCAACATCATTTCTAGAATTGGAAAACTTCAAAATGTCAACAACAGGGTTTGAACCTACACGAGTGAAGCCCAATAAATTTCAAATTTGTCTCCTTAGCTACTCAAACATATCAACGTTTGTTGGAAGACTTTATTGTTTTTTTCGTTTTTATTTTGTAATGGTCAAATGGTCAAAATTGACTTCGTCTTTTGTGGAAATGAAAGGGGATCGGGATTGAATGCTGACTACTAACATCTTTTGTCAGGGGACTATAAATACCCACAATATGTTAGGTAAAAATCAGATTGGTGAATGAATGAAATTGAGATATCGAATTGAGACATTTTCCTTAGAAATCCGAGCATCAATTTTGTCATTTCTAAGTTTCAAACAATTTTTGTGGTAGAATTGCATCCAAGCCATTCAATCAAGCCTTGATCAAGTTCAATTGTGGAGTGACTCAATTTAAAACAAGGTTCTAAATCTTGCTTCAAGATCTTCGATCGTAAGAGGTAGTCCAATTCTAGCCTTATCTCTTGGTTGATCCAAATTTCATATAAGGAGGTATTAATTACTTTGATTTAAGGGTTCTCGCTTCAACAAAAGCTTGGATCATTGGGCTGAGGATTAGGGTTGCCTTATCACAACTCCAGCCAACATCGAACTCGTGAGAAAAACAAGACCAATGAGCTACACATGAATCGACACTCTCATTCCACTTTTACATCTATGCGTGGCCTAAAGATAAAAGTGAAGACCTCAAGAAGACTAAGACCACAAAATGCAAATGATTTTAAGTTTGCACTACAAGGGGATCAATTGGATTCGAGGACGAATCCTCTTGAAGAATGGGAGAATGATACGAAATAATGTGTCTTAATTATGTCATGCATGATTTAGATTTAAGAAGGTTTTATTACATTTTTTAAGTTTTAGAGAATTGTTTTTAAGATTATAACACCATGAAAGGTACAACCTTTCCATTAACCATAACTTATTATAAGGTTTATTTTCAAGGTTATAAATAGTCATTCATGTTATTGTTTTAGTACGAAGATTTTTGATATTATAATGATAGTTGCATATTATGCTTCTTAAGTCATGAGTTTGTTTATTTGCATTTCTTGTGTTTAGATTTGCATGCTAGAGTCATTTAAGTAGTCTTGATCAAGCTATCTTGTGGAGTGATTTGAATCACGAGTTTAGAAACGAGTGTTCTTTACTCTTGATCTTGATCATCAAGGAAATATGTTCCAAACTTTACCTTGGTTGATCATTATCATTTTTTGGGTTCTTGGATCAAGTTGTTAGATCCAATCCCAAAAGTTCCATAACATTAATGATACGAAAAAGGTGTCTTAATATGCCATGAATGATTTAGATTTAAGAAGATTTTATTGTGTTTTTTAAGTCTTAGAGAATTGTTTTGAGATAGTTAATTACAATTAGTTAGTGGCCATTATGTAAGGATTTGGATTTTTATTTCTTTTAGATTTTATGTAGATTTTATTTTGCTCCCAAAATGAAAAGATATTATGCTCTATGCATTTATTCTCGCTGGAAAAGGTGCACGATTTCTGACAAGGAAGTTCCTACCTTAATGTAAAAGTTATAAAACCTTTTATATTCCTCGATTCAACTCTTCTTCTTGCTTGGAAACGACTTTTGCTCTCCAAACTTGTTTGTGTTTTCGAGGGTGTCTGAGAGTACGGGGAAAATCGAGAGTGTTAGCCGGAAAAACGTGTGAGTTGGTTCGCTGGGTAGTTTTCTTGTTCGGCGAGTTCTCAAAATCGATTGTGTTACTATTTTGGAGGAAGAGTCGAGTGGAAGTTAGCGTCGACGTCGGAATTGCTGCGTCGAAGAAGGCAAGCTATCGGAACGAATTAGGAGGACGCCACGTACCATCGTTGGAAACAAAAGGGATTGCGTGGGCGGTGGTGGCGGCACATAAGATTAGGGTTTTCGTGAGGCTTCGGGCGAAGAAGACGCAGAGTCGGGTCGGGTTTTGGCCTCTAAACCAGCCCACGGAACGAACGCGAGCCCTATGCGTTTCGGCCCAACACGGATGCGCGCTGCAGCCTTGGTCTCGGCTCCGCACACGTGCTCTCGGCTCGGCTTGACGTGTACGGCGGCTTCACTCCGTCAAAACTCGCGGCTCCGCTTGGCGGCTTAGTTGGTCGGCTTGGCAACTCGGCTTGGCGGCTCGGTATCACTATAATATATTGATTCCAAGATTTTTGGCCCTTCCAAAGCCGTTTCTGCCCTTAGTTTTACCATCTGAGGTCAGTATGGTTCCTAACCGTCAAAGATAGATTGGGTCGGGAGTTTATTTTGATAAATAGCATGATATTTAACTAGGGTATGTTATGAAATGTTCCTAAGCTTTTATGTGGTTATTATAAGACGTATTTAACCGTTGGGATTAGGTTGTTGTGAGTGACCCCAACCAAGACCATCGAGGTGAGTAACCTTACTGTTGGAGTTAGTTTACTACGTGTTGTATGATGGTGCATGCCCTGTGATCCCTGCATACACCATGTTTTATTATGTGATATGACTATATGATGTATGAATTATGTGACTGTTTATGCTATGAAACGTAATGGGTTATGTTGACGGTTGACTGTTTATGTTATGTGAAGTTATGAATGATATGTTAGTAATATATGCCATGAAAATGTTGATCGATGTCATGGATACACATAGTATTATCAAGTCATGTCATGAGATGTTTATGCAACTGGAATGTACTTTCATGTTATGTAGTATGTCATGTAATGTAAGTCATGTGAGATGTCATGTAATGTAAGAAACGTATATGCGATATTAGCACTGTTTATGTAATGTCATGTTAGATATGTTAAGGGATCTCATGCATATATGTATGTCACGTGCATCGGGATTCTTCTCCTTTATGATACGAAAGAATGAATTACGATATTTATGTTCGCCATGATATCATGCGGGCCCTTTTCTGTTCTGTGGTGTCCGGCGACGTGTAACACGTTGTGCTCGACCAAGTCAGGCCTAGGGGGTATGTATACGAGCTCGCCTAGTGGGCCCATGTACGCGTACATGGGCCGCGTGTGAAGGAGTACCATAGACCCAACCCTACCCAGAATAGAAAAGCGCCCAAGGCTATGTAAAGTTTATGAAAAGATAGATCCCACTCATATGTTGCATGTGTTTGCATTTCTGACCCCAACAGTGGGGTGACTTACTGAGTATTTCATAAAATACTCAAGCCACGTGCTACCTACATTTTTCAGGTAAAGGCAAGGCGCCAATGTACGGTTGACGGCGGAGCTGAGTACACCATGGAAGTTGGAAATGGGATATTTTTAGGAGTTTACGTTCATTTGATTGTTTTAAGTTATATCATTGAGTATTGTTTCATTTAGATTTATTTTTGAATTCAGTTATTGAAGGTTTATTTTCGGAGATATGTTTGTTTTGGATTTATGAATGTTTATGAAAGACTCTGTTGTGTTTTTACAAGGTTATTTATGATGAGTTTCCGCGTAATAAATTATGCATGCATGAGTGACGTCACTAATTAAGTTTAGAAAATTAGGGGCGTTACACATTATATATTGATGGAGTGATTTAGATTTAAGAACACATTTCTTGTGTTTAGATTTGCATGCGAGAGTCATTTAAGTAGTCTTGATCAAGCTATCTTGTGGAGTGATTTGAATCACGAGTTTAGAAATAAGTGTTCTTTACTCTTGATCTTGATCATGATCATTAAGTGAATATGTTCCAAAACTTTCCTTTGGTTGATAATTATCTTTTTTGAGGTTCTTTGATTAAGTTGTTAGACCGAATCCCAAGAGTTTCATAACATTAATGATACAAAATAAGGTATCTTAATATGCAATGAATGATTAGATTTAAGAATATTTTATTGTATTTTTTAAGTCTCAGATAATTGTCTTTAAGATAATCAATTAGAATTAGTTAGTGACAGTAATGATGTTAGAACCTTTCAATTAACCACATATATTATATAGTTTATTTTCAAGGCTACAAATAGTGGTTCATTTATTGAGATTTTCATGCTAGACTATTTTAAACCATCTTGGTCAAGCTATCTTGTCAGGTTCGAATGACTAGTTTAGAAACTATTTTTCTTTACATTTGATCTTGACAAAGAAAGTAATCTATTTCAAAATTTTCCTTTAGGTTGGTTTCTTATCATTTTTTGGATTTTTGGATAATTTAAATCTAATTTTTTACTCTTATCTAGTTTGATAATCTTGACAATACCTTCTTGAGGTGGTCCTCATGTTCCTTCTCAATCTTAGAGAAGATAAAAGGATGTTGCGGTTGGGATTTATGCATTAAAGTCTAGTAATTAATTATTTAATTTTTACAATAATTTGATTATGTTATTTATAATTTAATATTATTCATTGTATGAAAAATCTAAAGTTATCTGTGAATCTTAAACCATACATGATTAACGTGCAAGAAAATAATGTTCAAGTACTAACCTAAATGTTCATAGTATATAGATAAGTTCGGGTGCATTGTCCTGGTTTGTAACTACCCTAGTTTTATATTAACCTAAAGTCACTATCACATGTATGGCGTAGTATCTTGTGAGGAAATATTCATTTAAAACATATTCATAAAATAATGTCATGAACTTACATGTTTAAGAAAAATATCCTAAAGCAATACAACAAAAAAAAAATTAAAATTAAAATAGACAAATAAAAATAAAACAACAAGACGCTATACTAACTTAAAGTCTACAAAATTAAATGCGACTATCCTATGCATGTGTCATGATCTTTAACTTTGTGATGTCGCGTCAATCGTGTAGAGGTAGAGCCTTTACCTGAAATATAAAAGTAGCATGTGGCTTGAATATTGGAGTTAGATGCACACACATACAATCATGATACTATAGCAAATTTGGAGCTAGATAGAACTTTGGTTAAGGCTAACCAAGTAAATAACCTTATGATTAGCTCGGTATAAAGACTTGTCTTATGTATGACGACACGTCCCATATATGGCTCAACCTTAGACCATTTTCCCAACAAAAATTATAAACAAAAGCTATTACTTCTCAAACAACTTCCAAGAATGATTAAAAACCTACATTAATACCCATTCAGAACAATGACTAGTTTAACTTTGGGGTATAAAAGAAACTCTACCACCCTACCAATTTATGTAAGAAGAAAAGGAAAAAAAATATGTATGTCTAAACCCAAGTGCACTCTTTTTCAACCTAGAATTTGAACTCTCAAATCTTAAAAAAATTATTCAATTACTCGTTGTCAGGAAATATGCATAACTTAGAAGTGTCTAGACCAAAAATTTGCATAACCCAAAAGTGTCTAGTGAAAAACTAAGAAGAGTTATTCTTATTATTCAAGTGAACTGCATCACAAATGTGGTCATACTAAAAATTTTAGGAGGCTAACTAAGAGAGTTTGAGACAAGAGGGTGATCTACATTAGAGTTGGAGGCATTGAAAGGTCCATGGGAGAGAGAGAAAATAAAAAGAGAAAAGAAAAAAAATTAAGGAAATAAATAAAGAGGCCTACTCACAAAAGCAAAGGCATCCAGAGTGGCAATTATTCTAGGAGTGTTGTGGGGGAACACAGAAGCAAGGACTCTACTAGTAACTTGAAACTTGTATGTCTTAGGCTCCAGGGAAGTCTAACAGGCATGGAAGAGTCACCACTCCTCTAAAGTTCTTACATACCAACTATCGAGAACTAGTCAGAAACTCTACTAATAGCACTAAAAAAGCTCCCTATTCCTACATCATTCCAAGTTAGAATAGTGCAAGGCGGGCTCTACATTAAGCCCAACTAAAGCTCGCCAAGTAGTACCCGTTAGAATGTCATAGATCTTAAGTGGGTGACATCACATTCCTATATGCTAAGTAGATCCTCACCGGTCGAGGTGATTCCACGATTAAAGGTACGCCCTTCCTACATCATTCCAAGCTAGAATAGTGCAAGGCAGGCTCTCTATTAAGCACAACCAAAGCTCGCCAAGTAGTACCCATTAGAATGTCATAGATCTTAAGTGGGTGACATCACATTCCTATATGTTAAGTAGATCCTCACCAGTCGAGGTGATTCCACGATTAAAGGTACGCCCCAACCATCCTTGCATAGACCTATTTGACCCGTGTCATCATAAAGGGCCTTTATGTGCCTCAAGGACCAAAGAAAGCTAAAATATAGGCTAAGGCTCACTAACCGATTATATGTATCCTCTAGGGCACATAGCATCTAGTCCGTAAATAAATCAGTGCACACATAAGTATTCTAATCTTCTAACATGCTTTTAGGAACATAAACAACATTTATTCGTAAAGCATACATATCCACACAACATACATGCATATCGAGAAAGTATGGTTAATCATTCATGCCACAATCCAAAGAGTTTACCATATTTTTATAACATCTTTGTGTCCATCAACTTTAATTTGAATAGCTTAAAAATTAGGTCATGAAAATTTTGTATTAGAGCCCTATGTTATAAAACATATAGACATTTCTAGATAGAGAGTTGTACATTCTCTATAGCACAGCTCGAGATACTCCCTGGCGACTAGGTAAGTATGCCAAAAAAAGTATAGAATATTAGAACCACACAACAACACACAATCGATCTAGATGAACATAAAGAACAGATGAGAGAGAAAAATCAAGACCGAATATTAGTTAGAGATTTATATTAATGACTTCAAGTATATAATAGTAAAGAATAAAGAGAATACAAAAAGTAACCTTCAAAACACTGATTAAAGGGTATATATATGGTTCAGTTTACCATCTATAGATTTATAACATATAGTCATCTACTAGATATATATATATATATATATATAATTATATATAATTATCTATAACTTTACCATACATAACCTTTTACTATACATAACTATTTATATTATTTACTATGTAGGACCAAATCTTTATAATATCATTTATCATATATAGCTTAACGATGTATAACTATTGAGTAAACTATAATAAGCACTAGCCTCTATAACCTAACAATTCTCCCACTTGGAAACTGGTCTAGTCAACCAATAATTTTATTATCAAACGGCCATCAATGTCTTGACTACGCTAGATCAATTAAGGCTTTGCACAATCTCAAGTTTTCAATATCAACACATTTTGTCAACATGTCTGCGGGATTCTTTGCACCCTCTATCTTTTTCAAACACATATCACCTTCTTCCACTACCCTGCAAGTGAAATGGTATCGTCTTCTGATGTGCTTTATCTTTGAATGATCTTCTTCACCAACTATATGACACTCTGACTATCTGTATTAAAAATCTTCTCACGCTACTTATTGCCTAATTCTTCTAGATAGTCTGTCGTCCATATCATCTTCTTTCCAACTTCAGCTACTACCACGTACTCGGCCTCAGTTGATGAAAGAGCAACACAATTTTGAAGTCTAGACATCCAACTCATCTCATCATCTATGACTTGCTCCCACTTGGTTGTATGCTCCAACTGTAGGGCATGATCAAAGAACTCTGATTCTTCTTCATCAGTCAACAACAGATAATGTAACGAAGGTGTGACCTATTTGGTACTTTGATAGTTCTAGATGATCTTTTCAACATCTGAACTCAGGTGTCACTTGCTCCACCTTTAGTTCCTCAAAAATAGTCTCAAAGTTTCTTGAGTATTTGCTATAACATCATTGAGAGGATTTTTATGCAACTCAACCTCAACTCCTTGTTGCTTCATTGTCTCGGAACCTTTCTTCTTTTTATCCTTGTATTGACATTTTCATCAACATTCACGTCACAATTTCTCATGAATTTTTTGTTCTTGTCATCCCAAAACCTATACCCGAATATCTCAGAACCATAGTCTTTGACATAGCACTTTACAGCCTCAATGTCAAGCTTGTCTCCCTTCTCTGGATCAACACAAACATATGCAGTGCAGCCAAAAGTTCTCAAGTGAGAGTACTTGAGTTTTTTCTGTCCATACCTCTTCTGGCAACTTAAATTCTTAGGGTACTGACGACCCTCTATTGATCAAGTAGGTTGTTGTATTTACAGCATCGACCCAAAATATCTTTGGAAATCTAGAATGAATCCTCATACTCCTTGCCCGCTCATTCAACGTTCAGTTCATTCTTTCAGTAACATCATTTTGTCTTGTCTTACCAGGAATTGTCCACATTAATCTAATTTCCTCAACGGCAAAAAAAAAAAAAAATGCTTTGAATTCTGACTTGTCATACTCTCCTCCATTGTTAGATCTCAGGCATTTGATTTTCAAGTCGATCTGATTTTC
This sequence comes from Cucurbita moschata, assembly GCF_002738365.1. Classification (NCBI taxonomy): domain Eukaryota; kingdom Viridiplantae; phylum Streptophyta; class Magnoliopsida; order Cucurbitales; family Cucurbitaceae; genus Cucurbita; species Cucurbita moschata. Next base: position 5,126,926 of record NW_019268528.1, read on the forward strand.
AATTTCTGCTTTCCACTTCTTGAAGATGGAAAACACATCTAACTTGCAGAAAATAAATCCATACCTTTCTGCTGAAACCCTTGATGAAGGTAATATAGAACTTTGATCCACCAAGTGATGGAAATGGAGATGATACCCAAATGTTTGTATGGACCATTTTCAACGGCACTTTTTCAATTCTCTGGCAGCGTTTGTGAAGCTAACTCATTTCTGTTTGCCTATAATGCAACTCTCACAAGAACCCATATCAACAAATTTCAGGCCTTCTAAAAATCCTTTCACAACCAACATCTCCATTCCTTTAACAATCATATGTCGAGTTTATTGTGTCATAGACTTGAATTTGAAACACTTTCAGCAATAACAATTATGTCTATAAACCCTGCCGTGGTGTATAAAGTTCCAAATTTTATGTCACGTGCTACCACCATAGCACCCTTCACAATCTTTCATGAACTCTTCCCAAACTCTGCTGCATAACTTGTGCTATCCAAGTGACAATAGACATTAGGTTCTTCTTGAGACCAAGAATATATCTAATATCCTTTAATGTCCACTAATTTCATGCAATAGTTTTTATGGAAACATCCCCATTTTCTTCAATTTCCAAGGCTTTGTTGTTCCCAAGATACGTCTTCTCGAAATTTCCATATTTTGAAATTCTGAAACAATTTCTTATTTTGAGACGAATGAAAAGATGCACCTGAATCCAAAATTCAGTATTCAATCGGACTTTCCATGCTAAGGATTAGAGCATTCTCAATGTCTTCTACTGAATTTATAGAATCATTATCATCCTCCAATTTGTGATTATGCTTCCGCTTTGGTCTTGTACAATTTTTCAAAAGTGACTTCTTTTCTCCATAATTCCAACACGTTACGTTTGGTCTGTTTTAGAAATTTTCCTAGTTCTTTGATTTTGATCGATCTTTGTTAGAACCCTTCGATTAATTTCTTCCCCTTTTGGTTAATTCTAAGAGCATTACCAGATGAATCCACAATTTCTTGTTTGCAAATACTTTTGCTGAGAACTACATCTCGAATTTCATCGAACTTTAGTTTCTCATAACTCCGAGAACTGTTGATCGCAACAACAACAGTATCTCAAGACTCGGGTAAAGATGACATCAAAATCAATGCTTTAATTTCATCTTCAAAATTAATTTCCACTAAACTTAATTGACTTACAATCATATTGCATTCATATATATGATCTGCAACAGATCTACCTTCAAACATTTGTAGATTGACAATACCCGCATCAAATACATCTTGTTCATAGGCGATGGTTTTTCGTACATATTCAACAACACATTCAACAGATTCGACGTTGTCATCTTCTTGATGATGTTGAACGCCACATTTCTAAACATTGTCAACTAGATTACCCTTAAGGTCAACCAATCTTAAGGTCGACCAACTTTGTGCTTCCACTGTTCCCTGGTCATGGTATCTGCCTTCATCCCCGACAAGGGTTCTTGAAGATCTTTCTGGTACTGGTAATCTTGAAGCTGCATCTTCCAGAAACCAAAATCGAATCCATCAAACTTCTCAATATCAATCTTTGAGCTTTCCATCTTCATAGATCGTGGTGAATCTCGCTTAGTTGGTAGGACCGCACAACAACACACACTCGATATAGATGAACATAAAGAATAGAAGAGAGAAAATAAAGCAGAAATATTGGCTAGAAGTTTATATTGATGACTTCAAGTATGTATAATAAGAGAGAATAAAAAGAATACAAAAAGTACATGTTCAAAGCAGTGCCTAACGTATAATATATTGGTTCAATTGACTATATATAGCTTAATAAAATATATAATCATTGAATAATAAGCCGCAGGGTCATAACCTAACATAAAATGCCTTAAATTTTTATAAGTTATGGTCGAATGATTGGAGTTATTTATTTAAGATTTCAAGATAATATGACATTTCTAATGTCTTGGATCAAGTGGTAATCCTAAATGCTCCCTTGTGATAGATCACGTCATGTAAGAGACAAGGTCCAACTATTAGGGAAGTAAGAACATGAGGCAGAAGACAAGCTTTCAAAAACTCATCTAAGGTGCACTCTCGAGGTCGAGATGCCCTATACACAAAAAACTTAACAAGATCCAACAACCAATCAAGTGGTGCCCCAAGTTCAACAAAGAGTAATTTTATTACATGCTTTTGGTTGATAGTTGATTAAAGAGAGCAATTTTAAGAGCGTCGAGCTACGGTAACTTTCAAGCCATTGGCCATGGACAGAATAGTCATCATTCTGTAGCTCACTTCATGCCCACTCACCAAACTAAATTTGTAGAATCTGCACAAAATGGCAAGCGCCATTTTCATCTGTAGATATGCCGAGTCTTTCCCCATGCAGATCCTTGGTCCTGCCTGCATTAAATAATATATTGTTAGGAATCATAGCTCTTCACGATGATATGATATTGTCCACGTTGAACGTAAGCTCGGGCTTTCCCAATAGGTCTCATACCATTGGAGATGTATTCTTTACTTATAAACTCGTGATCAATCCCTTAATTAGCCCATATGAGACTCCTCTCTCAACAGTTTTCCCCTCGAACAAATTACACCATAGAGCTTCCCCTGAGGCTTATGGAGCCCTCGAACAACCTCCTCTTAATTGAGGCTCAACTCCTTTGGAGCCTTCGAACAAAATAAACCCTTTGTTCGACAGTTGAGTCACTTTTGATTATACCTTCAAGGCTCATAACTTCCTTGTTTGACATTTGAGGATTCTATTTGACATGGCTAAGTTAAAGGCATGACTCTGATACCATGTAAGGAATCACATACCTCCACAAATGGTATGATATTTTCCCCTTTGAACAAAAACTCTCGTGGCTTTGCTTTGGGCTTCCCCAAAAGACCTCACCAATGGAAATGTGTTACTTACGAATAAACTCAGGATTAATCCCTTAATTAGCCAATATGAATTCCTCTTTCAAAAATTCTCCCCTCAAATGGAGTACACTATAGAGCCTCCCCTGAGACCTATGGAGCCCTCAAACCGCCTATCCTTAATTGAGCCTCGACTTCTTTGGAGCCCACGAACAAAGTACACCCATTGTTCGACACTTGAGTCACTTTTGACTACACCTTCGAGACTCACAACTTCTTTGTTCGACATTCGAGGATTCTATTGACATAGCTAAGTTAAGTGCATGACTCTGATACCATGTAAGAAATCACAAACCTCCACAAATGGTATGACATTATCAACGAAGATGTATTCTTTACTAATAAACTCATGATAAACCCCTTAATTAGCCGATACGAGACTCCTCTCTCAACATATGTATAACAGAATAAAGGAATAGTGACCTGAAACGCTGTGAATTTGAATGGGGATTCGTTATGAAAAACGCCTTGTTTGAGCCATCTTTGAGGGTTAAAAGAAGTTGCATCAGAACCCCAATTGTATTCCATTCTTCCCATTGAGTAGGGAACATATGTCACCATCCCTCCAGCTCTTACCTTCGTCCCATCAGGCAATACATCATCCTCCAAAACCCCCTTCGGATCCTAAATACTTATAACATAAACTATTTCATTGTTCATAAACCAAAGCTTTAATGGTTTATAAGTACTAATATTTTTATACCTGAGGGACTGCAGGGTATAGGCGTAGCGTCTCAGTGATCATAGCATGCAAATAATGTAATCTATTAAGAGAATCATAATTAAGAAGCTCTGCAAACTGCGTTACTCTTCTCTCAAAGGATTGGATATCAGATGGATGATGGTGAAGCAATGAAATTCTCTCTTCTTTGGCTCTCTCTTCTTCAAAGCTCTTGAGCTCTGAGTAAACTCTGTCAGCTACATGGCTATGAGTCATTACCATATAAATAGCCCATGAAAGAGTTGCAGCTGTTGTGTCACGTCCAGCAATCACGAAGTTTAGAACGACATCTCTTAAGCTTTTGTTCGTGAAATTGTTGTTTGGATCTTCCCCTAACTCGATAAATCTCGACAATATGTCATGTTTTATCTGTCATATCATGTCATGTCATAGCGAGTGAATTCAAAGTTGAAATGAAGTTAGTGTAAAAGGGTAATGATAAAATGACCTTATTGGGTGTGGTTGGAGCTTGTTGGATCTCTTTTTTCCTTGTGGCAATGACAGAGTAGGTGAAGTGGTCGATGACTTTGATGGACTTCTGAAGAAGAGCTTCGGACCCCAAATTCAGAAACCTTTTAATCTTCCAGAAAGGATCGATGAAGCGAAGGGTGACAATCATGTTGGCTGTGTCAAAGGCCTTAGCGAACCCATTTTCTGGCAAATTTGGAGCCAATGATCCAATTTCAACCCCGAATCCCACCTTGCATATGGAGTCCAAAGTCATTCTCATCAGCAATTCCTGCACCAATAATTTCAACCATGGCTTATGAGAACTGGTTGAGGATTGTCGGGAGGGAGTCCCATATTGGCTAATTTAGAGAATGATCGGGAGTTTATAAGTAAAGAATACATCTCCATTGGTACGAGACCTTTTGGAAAGCCCAAAGCAAAACCACTATAGCTTATGCTCAAAGTGGACAATATCATACCATTGTGGAGAGTCGTTATTCCTAAGATGGTATTAGAGTTATGCCTTTAACTTAGTCATGTCAATAGAATCCTCAAATGTCGAACAAATAAGTTGGGACCCTCGAAAGTGTAGTCAAAAGTGACTCAAGTATCGAACAAAGGGTGTACTTTGTTCGAGGGCTCTAGAGAAACGAGTCGAGCCTCGATTAAGGAGAGGCTGTTCGAAGGCTACATAGGCCTCAAGGGAGACTCTATGGTGTACCTTCAAAAGTGTAGTCAAAAGCGACTCAAGTGTCGAACAAAGTGTGTACTTTGTTCGAGGGCTTCAGAGAAAGAAGTCGAACCTCGATTAAGAGGAGGCTGTTCAAAGACTACATAAACCTCAAGGGAGACTCTATGGTGTACTTTGTTCGAGGGGAGGATTGTTGGGAGAGAGTCCCGCGTTAGCTAATATACGAAATGATTATGGGTTTATAAGTAAATAATACATCTCGATTAGTATGAGGCCATGAGAGCTTATACTCAATATGGACAGTATCATTGTAAAGGGTCATGATTTGGTAACAGAACTCACCTGCACGTCAACTTGCTGGTTATGCAAAGAAGCCCGTGTCAAAATATCCGAGAGCTTGAGGCTATACTCTCTAAAAACCAAGGCACTGAAATCCCTCAAATTCTTAGAAGCAAACTCGAAGCTAGCAGTCTTCCTTTGTTTCCTCCAAAGCTCTCCATCCACATTGAAGATCCCATCTCCAAGAAGCACTTCCATGTAGGAATGGTAGGCGTCGCCCTTAGGGTAGTTGGGGAAGTTGGTCTTGAGAATGTGCTGAACATTGGCAGGGTCAGCAATGTAAGTATAAGTAGTGAAAGGCATAGGAACCACAACAGTTTTGGAGAGATTAAGGTAACCAAGAAGCCAATCATGCATTCTATGGTAGTTCAGGAGCTGCTCCAATGCGGCTCCTAGGAGTGGCCATGTCTTGGGGCCTGTGTTCTTCCTTTGGTTCCATCTATGGATAATCATCCATGTCCAAACCAAGCAGGTTGCCACCCCCAACACTCCACTTTTTGAACTATACCATTCTTGATCAACCATTTCACCACTCAAACACTAACAAAACACTGTTTTGTTTCATGGGGGGAGCTGTTTATATATAATAATAGTAATTTGTATTTGGATACAGCAATCTTTATATGTTTTACTGCATAATTAACATCCCTTTTGTGTGCTCAACCTAACCATTCTTTACCCAATTCATTCACCTAACCTTCCCATTTTAGTTATTACCATCTTTATGTATCTTTTTTTTTTTTTACCATTTTCTTTTCATGGATTTCAATAAAATCTCTCTTTTTTTTTTTTTCAATAATTGGGTTAAAAATTTGAAAAAGGCTTCTAAACTGTTTCAGGAACTTGTACTTTGAAAGGAAGATAGAGTTTGTCGCTAAGTATTTGACCATATAGGATCGTCTAATTCCTATAGAACCTATCACTAAAATATCTATACCCGGAGATAGGGCTAAGCGGAGCAAAAAGGGTTTTGCATGAGATCGAAAATTCAAACTATTAACTCCACACGAGATTTGTGAATAAGTGATTGTATGATGATGAATAAGGAATACCCGTTTTTCTGTTAAACAGGATATATTGAACTCATAATTCATTAGATATTAGATATTTTTTATTAATGTCTGATTATTTGATTTTAGATTTTGAAAATTTAACTATATGGTCATTTGTAAAGCAACTTTAAAAAATAAAAATAAAATAAAATAAGTAATTTTTAAAAATTTATTTTTTTAAAAAAATAAGTTAAAATTTTAAATATTTAATTTAAGAAAAAATAAAAGTATTGTAAATAAATGGGGAAGAAACCAACAAAAATTTTAAACTAATAAAATTATTAAATGGGATTTAAAAAGATATATAATAAGCCTAAATTAAATAAATTAAATAATAACAGTTTTATCTCGCCGAAAAAAACAATTTAAAAAAGAAAATATATATATATATATATATATATATGAGGACGAAAATTTTGGGTTGGCGCCAAAATTGTTCCCGGCAATCGTCCTCAGCGACTGCGCGCGAAAACCCTGAAAATGTCTTTCTTCCCGCCTTCCCCCCTTCGTTTATCTACAACCTTCTTCCTCCATTACTGTCCAATCCTTCTGCGCTTCCAAGAATCCTTCCTTTTCTTCAATTTCCTCCCTCATGGATCTCTCCAAGATTGCCAGGAAGCTCGATCTTTCCGACTCCGAAACCCTCACCCGGAAAGCTGGGGAATTTCGTCGCCTCTCCGATCTCCAGTTCAATTCTTCCGCTATTGGCGTTGTAAGCTTTCATCTGCATCTCTTTCAAGTCTTCTCTGATCGGCAATTGTTCAATTTTGTATTTAATCTATATCTCGTTCTTGGTCTTTTTTTGTTTTTAGGGTGAGGTTTGCAAGGCCATAATCTGTTTGGAAATCGCCGCTACGAGGTGTGGTTTCGATTGGTGATTGAACTTTGTTTCATTCTGGTTTCTAAATTGTAATTCCATTGGTATTTGGATTTTGATTGGAATGGATGCATTATATCGCAGATTAGGGATTTTATTTGATAGATCCAATGCTATCAAGTTAAGTGGGATGTCGGAAAAGGCGTACACCAGATCTTTCAATTTGTTTCAGAATGGTCTTGGTTTCAAGTGCGTCTTTCGAACTCTACCTGTCTGTTTCTGTGATTCTTTAATATATTTAGTTTATCGAATTCCTTTGGTGCTGCAGAAGTAAGCTTGATATCAGAGAATTGGCAGTGCAGTTTGGGTGTGTTAGGCTGGTTGCTTCAGTTCAAAAGGGCTTATCTCTGTAAGATCTCTATAATTGAAACTTTTCGTTTTAGTTTCTTCACATTTCTTCTCAAATCTCATTTTTATTGAATTATGAAATACGCGTATAGCAGTACTCTTGTTCACTGAAATGTTGATCAATGGAAAGTGAATTTCTCTTACCTTCTATCAGTTACTCCAATCTGTAATTTTAACTGTCTTTTTTAAAATTGATCGGCTCATATCATGACATTATTTGTTTCAGATACAAGGATCGGTTTGTTGCATCACTGCCAGCTTCTCGACGTGCTAATGCCGACTTCTCCCGATCAGTATTTACAGCTGCAGCTTTTTACTTGTGTGCAAAAAAACACAAGGTACCCCATGAATTACATTTTTTCCGTTTTGCAACACGGATATATGCTTGTCCTGTAACTTTTACTGGAAATGCTTCTTTCATATAACAGCTGAAGGTTGACAAAGTTAAGCTCATTGAACTCAGTGGAACATCTGAATCTGAATTTTCATGTGTAAGAACATTATTCCTTTCTGTTGAGTTGTGCATGAAATTGAGACAATTATTGACCAATTCTTGGCATTGCAGGTTGCTACTTCCATGAAGGACTTGTGCTTTGACGTCTTTGGAATTTCTAGTGAAAAGAAAGATCCCAGGGATGCCAAAGGGAACAGAGGTATGGGTTTCTCATGCTTCATTTTCTCCATTTTCTCTCACTTTGTTAGCTTAGCTTATGCCTTTTGCACCCTCACAATTGGATTGCAGACATGTTAGATGCATTGCCAGAGAAAAGGAAATGTGAGGATGGCGGATACTTATCTGATGATAATGAAGAGGTACCAAGTAGCTGCATCTCAAGTACTTGAATTTCATGAAAGAAGTCTACTAATTGTCCGTGTTCAAAGATGTCACGCTTTGCATTTTTGCCAAAATTGAGTCTAGAAGAGTTGTTTTTCAATATCATGTTTCAAGCCTTTTCTGTTGTTTCTAAATGTGTCTCGTCTCTGTTTCTTTTCTTGTTCCATTCCATTACATGCTTAATGGCCTTAAATTTTGTATTGACTATTAATGGGGTGTGCTATTTCTAGTTTTCAAGAACAAAACGACGCAAACCAATGGATGAACATGCTTATAATCAGTGGAAATCCTCTGTCATTGCTTCCAATAACCTGACCAAGACAAGAGGTCTTTTGACAATACTCATCTTCCATTGTTTAAATTTCTGGTTTTAGTCACATAACATCTAACTATTATTGTGCTCTTCTTCCAGTTCTTAGCAAGCGAACCAGGCAAACTTCCCTCATGGAAATTAAAGAAAAGATGTCAAAGTAGGAGATGAACAAGTCTTTGAGGTGCAGTATTTGAATGAAGATTGTCACAAAGGGAGGGAGAAGTGGATGGTTGAACCACTCTATTTCCTTGCATCAAATTGGGTTGCATAAGTTGAGCATTTGGGGTTGCATCAAATTGGGTTGCATAAGTTGAGCATTTGGGGTTGCATCGGGAGGATAACATCACTACCATGGCCACATTTTTCTTACAAACCGTTGTGCCACAGAAATGCCAGAAATTTTGCCTGGACACATTAGTGTCCCAATGTATTTATGAATGTAACGTACAGACACGAGTCTCAAAGTTCTATGAATCCTCAGTTCCAACTCCACTGGTGGATTATCCATTTGAGGTTGAGAATGAATATCTTGTAGGGAACTGTTTATCGATGTATGTAAACATTCCTCCACGTCTCATGCTTCTGAATAAATACTGTATGAATTGTTGTTATTCAACTTTAGAAATGAAAGAATATAATTATAGATAAAAGTATTTTTTTCACACATTCTTATTTTTACCTCTTAAAAGAGGTAATCTAAGAGTCTTAGAGTCGAGAACAAGAACATGAAAGAGTATGAAACGATCAAGAGCCTATAAGTAGATTGCTTATTAAGTTTTTGTACCTTGACCCGGGTATACACATCAATAACATAAATTTAATGTTATTGTCCATTTATAAAATGTTAGGTGGAGACGCATGACCTACAACTATGGCGCTAAAGCTCGCAAATCAATTGATTACACACTTTAAGAATGAATGATCAACAAATTGAATTCAACGTAAATGAATTACACCCTTTAAGAATGAATTATCAACAAATTGAATTCAACATAAATGAATGTATGGATTGAATTCAACATAAATGAATGTATGGAGTACTCTGAATTATATGGAAGAATATTCTAAGAAAAAGAAATTAGAGAAAGAGCAGTAAGAACAAGCAGAAGAGAGTATAGTGAGAACTGAAGAGAAAGAACATTACCAAATGAGACCTTCTAATAAGGATCACGGTGTTCCAACGGGACCTAGTACACGATTCATGCCCAAGAAAATTCAACAAGTAATAATTTTTTATCTACAAAATTGGAAATCTCGGTCCAAACATTATTTCATGTGTTACAAGTTGATTCAATCGAGAAATGACTATTTAGAGGTTCAAAAGTGAATATTTACACGGTTGAAGTAGCCGATAAAGTTGATATAAATTACATTTGATTGATAAGTTGTTAGAAAACTTTATTTTATTATTTTTAATCTCATAGTTCTTGGAAGAAAAAGGTAGGTAGTTATTTGTCAAGGTAGTAGTTATTTGTCAAATTAATCTAGTGGAGATCAAAAGGGAGTGAGAGTAAATTATGATTACTAATTTATTCGGTGAGCACTTGAAGAATTGAAATTTTTTTTTGTGCAGAAATTATAAATACCCACAAATTATTAAGTAAAAGTCCAATTTTGATGAATGAAAATTTAACTCTCGAGAGACTTTTACCTTAGAAATTTAAACATGATATGGTCATTTCTAAGTTGCAAAGTTTTAAGATTGTGGCAGACTGCAACCGAACTATTCAATCAAGCTTTTATCTTTGATTGTGAAGTGACTCAATTAAAAATAAGATTTCAAATTTGTTTCTAGATTTTTATCTTAATTTCTTTAATTAAAAAATTTTTGCTTCAACAAAAAAAAACTTAGATCGTTGGGCTGAGGATTAAGGTTGTCTTATCAGTTTTATATAAATAACATAAAGCATTACTATCCAAACTAGGGAGGCACAAGGAGGTGGTAAAACCTCATGGAACGAAGAAGAGTTTTAGCGCAAAGAAAGTAGGTGAGATTCTTATAGAGAAGAGTTGACAAACTAAAAAAGTGGTTTTCAACAATTCCTGAAGAGACTTCTCAAGACAAAGATAAGCTGGAAGTGCATTGAGAGACTTGAAGGCAACCTTATCCTACATCACTAAGTTTGTCAAGAGTCGGTTGACAAAGACGTCAACCACTTGAGTGGAGAAGAATGTTACGGTCATGCTTGTCCAATTCGTATTACTTGTAGCCGTATGTCGAATGTTCCAGTCATGCTTGTCCAGGACGTGTTGTCCACGAACACATGCACATTCCAAACTCCTTTTACTTACTTTCATGTATATTTAGGTCTTTACTATTCCTATCATGTTAATCGGGGGTGTACGATTGTTCACCAAAATCATATCTACAATTACCAAGGCTAAAATGCCAAAAAATGTACTATAGAAGGACGTGACTAGTCATCAATTCTTCCTATCCAAGTAATATGCTATCAAAGTTGAAGGTGGATGGGAAACAAAGAATGGGTATTGTTTGTTGTTGGTGGTAGAACACGTGAGGAGGATGCGCACGTGATAAGGTTTGTTTCTCTAAATATCTCACCCACCGACTCACCCTCCATACTCCCCCATGTCTTCGCATTCCCACTTTTGTTGACTTTTTTTAATCTTTTATTTCTTTTAAACTGATCGTGGCCGTCCATGGATCAATTATTCAATCTGGTCTGTGTCCCTAATCATGCGTTCAAATCAAAGCGCGTGCGGGCCCCACTCCTACAACTCAGGTGTGGAACTGGAACTGGCACCCATACGACGTCGTTCAAATCATGTTCTATTTATTTATTTATTACCTGATTCGTTAAATTAAATAATCAGGAAATGAGAAAAGACTAGAGTTATTGGATCAAATTTTAAATTTTTCTTTAAAGTTTTCATTATTAAAAAAATATTTTATGTTTCTATATATATCACGAATAAATAGAAGATTAAAGTGATTTATAAAGTCATAAACCAATTTAACGATATTATTGAAACATGTTATTAATCATTTTTAAAATTTAATTTTAAAATTTAATAATATTTTTGAAATATAGTATAAATAAGATATAATATATTTATTTTTTTTAATGTAAGAAAATGTTTTGAAAAGAAATTAGAGGTTAAATAAAGAAGTATTTAAAATAATTTACATGTTTTAGATTCCAGTGAGAGAGGTGACAGAGATCTTTTAGAGTCTTGGTTGGAGCTGGGTGGGGTTTCTCTCACTCATTGTTTCTTCTCTTCCGTTTCCTTTCAGATCCCCCACCTCCACCTTCCCACCAGATCTAAACTCCATTCCACCACCTACTCTTTCGTATTTCTTCTTCTTCTTCTGCTGCCGATTGCTTCGCCTCTCTTCCTGCCATCGGTGAGGGATCTGATTCGGAACACTTGCGCGCTTTTCTTTGTTTCAATTTCAGAATTGGCGTCATTGTTTCTTATTTTCTACTCTATGTTTGATTTACTTTACCTCGTTTTTTGTGTTGATCGGAGTGTTGGATTCCTAATTCTTCCATTTTATTCTTTTTCTCTGCTGTCGGTGAGTGGGTTGCGGTCTGTCTTTCTGCTCCTCGGATTTCTGAAATTTAGTTACGTTTGTAGTTTGATTCTATTGCACGTTTAATTATACTATACTTGTATCCAATTTACGTTTTCGTTTCTTAGGGCTCAAGCTTCTGTTAAAATAGTCGGGATGCGAGATTTACTAGGTGAACTATTGGTATTTGTTTTTTCAAGACTCTTGTCGCGGATCTGAGTGGATCCGGTTTTTATTTATTTATTTATTTTTTATTTTTATTATTATTTTAGAGATGATACTTCTAGGCATTGATTACTTTGGGATTGCTATTACAATCCAGAGCTGTTAGAATTAAAGTGGAACATGCGTATGAATTATCTACTTTGATAGCGCTACTTTGTACTTTACTTACTATTGTGTGGAAACCATACAGGGGCATTATGGCACCCAAACCAAGCTCAGGTGATGGTAGGACAAGGAGTTGGGTCCAAATTTTTATAGTTGTAGGATTGTGTCTTTTCTTCTACATACTAGGGGCATGGCAGCGGAGTGGGTTTGGGAAGGGAGATAGTATAGCTATGGAGATTACTAAGACTGGATCTGACTGCAATATTGTTTCGAATTTGAATTTTGAGACGCACCATGGAGGTGAGGTCGAGACTATTAATGAGTCGGAATCAAAATCTAAAATATTTGAGCCATGTAAAGCTCGATATACGGATTATACTCCTTGTCAAGATCAAAGGCGTGCAATGACCTTCCCCAGGAATAACATGATTTATCGTGAGAGACATTGCCCTGCTGAGGAAGAAAAGTTGCATTGTTTGATACCAGCCCCCAAAGGATATGTAACACCCTTCCCTTGGCCAAAAAGTCGAGACTATGTTCCATTTGCGAATGCACCGTATAAGAGTTTGACCGTCGAGAAAGCTATACAGAACTGGATTCAGTATGAGGGCAATGTATTTAGGTTCCCTGGTGGGGGAACTCAGTTTCCTCAAGGGGCTGATAAGTATATCGATCAACTTGCTGCTGTGATTCCTATTAAAAATGGGACAGTTAGGACAGCTCTTGATACTGGTTGCGGGGTATGCTATTCTCATTATACTTCTTACTTATTTCTTTTTTACTTTCCTTATATGCACTTTAAATTCTCTTAGGTACATGCATTTGTTTATTGAATTTCTGTTCTCTGTTTCGTTAGGTTGCCAGTTGGGGTGCGTATCTTCTAAGTAGAAATGTGCTAGCCATGTCATTTGCACCACGAGACTCTCACGAAGCACAGGTTCAATTTGCTCTTGAAAGAGGAGTGCCTGCAGTTATTGGTGTTCTGGGTACCATTAAGCTGCCTTATCCATCTAGAGCCTTTGACATGGCTCATTGTTCTCGCTGCTTAATCCCGTGGGGTGGAAATGGTGAGAATTAGGATTGACGCACTTACAAAATGTACCTTACAAAAAGCATTGTTGAGTTTTATACAACAAAATTATGAATAAAAGCAAGCAGTGTTGGTAATTTTAGAGGTCACATCTATTCTTTTTCTGCAGATGGAACATACCTAATGGAAGTTGATCGAGTTCTGAGGCCAGGTGGTTATTGGGTGCTTTCGGGTCCTCCAATCAACTGGAAGACTAATTATAAGTCATGGCAGCGCCCTAGAGATGAACTAGAGGAGGAGCAGAGAAAGATTGAGGATATTGCCAAGCTTCTTTGCTGGGAAAAGAAGTTTGAGAAGGGTGAAATTGCTATTTGGCAGAAGAGAGTAAATACTGATTCATGCCCTGACAGACAGGATGATTCTCGTGATATCTTTTGCAAATCTCCAGTATCAGATGATGTCTGGTATGATCGCAGTTGGTGTTCTTATCAGTAGTTTCGTCTATTTATATAAAAACGCTTTTATTAAAACTAATCGTTGCATGGACTCAGACTGATGCATACGTTAATGAACTTAGGTATGAAAAAATGGAGGCCTGTATCACTCCATATCCTTATGTTGAGAGCTCCGATGAGGTTGCCGGTGGTGAACTGAAGACATTTCCTTCAAGGTTGTATGCTGTACCTCCTAGAATTTCTAGTGGTTCTATTCCTGGAATTTCTGTTGAGGCCTATCATGAGGACAATAACAAATGGAAGAGGCATGTGAAGGCTTACAAGAAGATCAATAAACTTATTGATACTGGAAGATATCGTAACATTATGGATATGAATGCCGGTTTGGGAAGCTTTGCCGCAGCCCTTGAATCTTCTAAACTATGGGTAATGAACGTGGTACCCACTATAGCCGAGAAAAATACTCTTGGTGCCATCTATGAACGAGGATTAATTGGCATTTACCATGACTGGTATCTCTCTTCCCCTTTATTCATCTTATATGATGTTAGCAATTCATATGAATTTATTCTTCATTTGTTTTAAACTTTAAGGAAATATCCTCTACTCTTTTAGTTAAACTTTAAGGTAACTTATGATTTCACCCCAAAATGCATTTCCTAATGATCAAGAACACACTTTAAGCATTTTAGAACATCCATTTTGAGTCCTCTGATATTGAACGTATTTATTTTCAAGTTCTGTTGCTTCTGTTCATTACAATAACTAGTTTCTGAGTTATTTAATACATTTTCCCTATTATATTCTACTGCCGTGTAGCATTTTAAGACATGCTCTGTTTTCTTTTCTATTTTATGGTTCAGGTGTGAAGCTTTCTCCACTTATCCTAGGACGTATGATCTCATTCATGCCCATGCCATTTTCAGTTTGTACAAGGACAAGTAAGTACTTGAATTTGAATAAACATCAAATTTGAAGTTTCTTCTCCTGCAATTTATATTTTCACGCGTTAGTGGTAGTGTTGGATGTGTTAGGAATCACGACTCTCCACTGTCCACTTTGAGCATAAGCTCTCGTGGCTTTGCTTTGGGCTTCCTCAAAAAGCCTCATACAAATGGAGATAGTATTCTTTGATTATAGACCCACCGACTTTCATCTAACATCTCCCCTCGAACAAAGTACGTCTACCCTTAATCGAGGCTCGATTCTTTTTGGAGTTTTAGTCATTTTTACCATGCCTTCGAGGCTCACAATACTTTTGTTCGACATTTGAGAGTTTTATTGACATGACTAAGTTTAGGGCATGGCTCTGATAGCATGTTAGATGAACACGACTCTCCACAATTGTATGATATTGTCCACTTTGAGCATGAACTCTCGTGGCTTTGCTTTGGGTTTCGCCAAAAAGCCTTATACCAATGAAGATGTATTCCTTACTTGTAAACCCATGATCATTCTCTACTCTAGATTATAATTTATTAATTGCATTGGTTTAGTTTGTCTTTTTGTTTTTGCTTTTTGTTAATTTACCGAATGATATAACATTTATTCTTATTGTGTAACTGATATGGTTGTAATGTAATTATTATTATACACAGATGCAAGATGGAGGACATTCTTCTGGAAATGGACAGGATTTTGAGACCGGAAGGAGCAGTGATATTCCGGGACGAAGTCGACGTACTTGTTAAGGTAAAGAAGATGATAGGAGGAATGAGATGGGATGCAAAAATGGTGGATCATGAGGATGGTCCTCTCGTGTCTGAGAAGATACTGGTTGCTGTGAAGCAGTATTGGGTCGTAGGTGGAAACAACTCCACATCACACTGAAATTTCTTTCCAGGGCTGCTTACAAAATTCCGTCGCTCAACATACAACGCCCTCCTCCCCCGTAATATAGTCTTTTTTCTACACACCACGGAGGGAAAGTGGGAGAACGCAGAGCCCAGCTAAGCTAGCTAGCTTTGTTTAGCTGCAGGTGCGCTTTGTTTCAAAATTTCCCCTGTTTTTTTGAGCCTGTCTGTTGTGACCAAGACAATTACTGCCTTAGCTCCCATTTTTATGTGCTAATTGTGTTGTCTAATTTATTATCCACGCACCCCTTTCAAAGAAAGAAACTTCAATGTCTGGTCGAAAAAACATTATAGTTGGGTTGGATTGAGTTCGGTGGTTGTTTTCTCTTGTCTGCCTTCTCTGTAATTCTATTATGTTACTAACTTATATAATGCCTATATCTTTGGTAATTTATTTTCCTTCCAATGTTTAGTTTATTTATTTTTAGGGTTAAGTTTTAGTTAGTTAATTTAAAATAATTATGATTTGAATTTTTTTAACTACTTTTAACCATGAAAGAAAATTAGATTAATAATTTTAAATTAATTAAGAGTCATTAATTAATTTAAAATTTTAACTAATGAGTCATGGTTGGGGACGAAAATAGAAATCAAATGCAAATGGAAATCATGTTGTTCATTCCTCGGTGGGATTTAAAACCATGATCTAGGACTCCAGCTCGAGTCCCAGCTCTTTGTTATGCTCGGGACATGCATCAATTTTGAATACAGTCTAATGTGCATTACTTTCATACACATAAACACTACTTTCATGGAACCTAAGTCTCATTGGGTATGCACCATTTTTTGTATATAAGCGGTATCAATTTTATACTTAATGACTCTACACTAAAATGTTTTAATACCAATAGAGATCCCAAAAAAGTGAGAAAGAAAAGAACACAAATATAATTTTTTTCTTCATGTCTATATGAATTACACAGTTAGATAGAAGGCATATGTTTTAATACGGGATGAATCATCACACTCATTCCTTTCATATATATAGTCTCATCATTTCCATGCCAAACATATAACATTTCAACGATATGATCATTTACGTTGATAACTTCCTATAGAGGCTTAATTTCAATGGAGTCCAAAATTTTCGACTACCTATCTTTGCATGCAGGTAATAACCTTAAAACTCATGTATCTCCCTAGATAGGTTTAAAGAATTCTTGAATCGACTCAAAACCGGAGGAAAAGACACGAAATCGATCCAAAACAATGAAGAAACCTTGAAGGACCTGGCTAAACCAAGTCAAATTGGACCTACACCAATCCTAATGGTATTGAACCGACCTGAACTCCATTGCATTGTTCCAAATTTGCTTGAATTGACTAGGGTAGTTTTATCAATGAGAAAGACGGTTCAACCAAGTTTAATTAAAGAGTACGGATCATTTTAGTCAATACCATCAATATTCAGCTTCACGGACCATTCCTATCTCACACTAATAGACTAATGGTATACTTTAAACACATTTTGAATGGGTATTGATATACTTACGTTTAGATGAATTTGAATGTGTATTGAAAACCACTTATGCACTAATGATTTACTTGAAATTGCATATTTGAATGAGTCAACTATGATATACGTGAAATGAATTTTGAATTAATACTGATGGTTAGACTTGAAATTGCACATAGGACAAGAACTATATATATTTGAACTAATATGTAGTTACATGAAATTGAAAATATAGTTCTCAATGAAAGTATTTGTAAATGAAAAATTGAAGAGTTATTTGGTAGTGTTCTCGGTGTTGACTAAAGGGGAAGAAGTAAATTGAAGGACCAAACAAAGGCCGATCAAAATCAAAGAATCGGACATTTTTTTCAAGCAAACGAAATGTAATGTATTGGAATTGTGGAGAAAAGGGTCACTTTCTATCTGATTATACAAGAGCAAAGAGAAACCAAAATCACAAATTAAGGATGATAATGATTCTATAAATTTAGCAGAAGACATTGAGGATGGTCTATTCCTTAGTGTGGACAGTCTGAATGAATCCTAGATTTTGGACTTAGATGCATCTTTTATTTGTCTCCAGAATGCGTATCTGATGACAACAAAGCCTTGGAGATTGAAGAAAAGAGGATGTCTACATAAACTCTTGTAGGAAATCAGTGAACGTTGATGCTAGATGAGAAAGGAGTTTTAGAAGGCATGAAATTTTTGATATGGGTCCTTGTAAGAGCTCGGTTACGGGCAAACAGAAATGAGTTAGCTTCACAAAAGTTATTGAGAATTGAAGAAAATGCGGTTGGAAATGGTCCATTCAAACGTTTGAGGACTATCTCCAGTTCCATCACTTGGTGGATCAAAGTTCTACGTTGCCTTCATCGATGATTTCAGCAAGAAGGTGTGGATTTATTTCCTGAAACACAAGTTATATGTGTTTGCTACCTTCAAGAATTGGAGAGCTGAAGTTGTAAATTAGACCGACTTGAAGATCAAATGCATGAGATTTGACACTGGAGAAGAGTACGACAAGTCATAATTCAAATCATTTTGTGCGTGAGGGAATTAGATTAACGAGGACAATTCCTAGTACAACAAGACAAAATGGTGTTGCTAAAAGGATGAACATGACATTGAACGAGCGGGCAATGAGTATTTCAATTCATTTTGGATTGCTAAAGACATTGTGCGCCGATGTTGTAAATACAACAACCTACTTGATCAATGTCATGTTCAAATCATTTTGTGCGTGAGGGAATTAGATTAACGAGGACAATTCCTAGTACAACAAGACAAAATGGTGTTGCTAAAAGAATGAACATGACATTGAACGAGCGGGCAATGAGTATTTAAATTCATTTTGGATTGCTAAAGACATTGTGCGCCGATGTTGTAAATACAACAACCTACTTGATCAATAGAGGGCTGTCAGTACCCTTGGGTTCAAGTTGTCAAAAGAGGTATGGGAAGAAAAAGATCTCAAGTACTCTCACTTGAGAACTTTTGGTTGTACTGTTCAAGCTTGACACTGAGGTTGTGAAGTACTAATTCTAGACTATGATTCTGACAAGTTCGAATATAGATTTTGAGATGACAAAAACATTCTGAAACATTGTGAGGTGACTTTTGATGAAAATGTCTAAGTACAAAGACAAAAAGAAGAAAAATTTCAGAACAATGAAGTAAGTGGGAGGAGTGTACATTTAACCCAACAACCCGAATCAAACCAACCCGAATAATTCGGTTCAGATTCTAGGTTCATGGAAAAAAATCTGAACCAGACAAAATCTTATATAGAACTGATTTATGTGTCTACCAAAGTGGTAATTCTTTTATTAGCAATTTTGTTTCTTTATATTTTTTAATTATTTTTTATTTTCTTTTATATATTTTATTATTTTGTTTACTTTCTTTTATATTATTTTATTATTTTGTTTAGTTTTGGTTTGAGAAAACAAATATCATTTTTTATTTCATATCCATAATATTTTATACCGTTTTAAACACAAATAGCTATCATAAGTTTTTTTTTTTTTTTTTTTTTTAAAGTTTTAAGAATATAATTTATATTGATTCATTGATATTATTATTTAGGCATACAATTAGGTTATTTCGTAACAAAAACATATTGTTCCATGTTCATAGATTATATATATATTTAAGTAATTTTAGAATATATTGTTTTTATTTTATGGATTTTTAAATGTATTTTTTGAAACTAATAATTTCTATATTTGTATTAGTTGTAAAGTGAAAGCTTTTTTAGAATTCTTTTTTACTTTCAATCCACCTCACTTGGATTAACTCCAAGGTAATGCTTTTATATATTGAATTTTATAAAAAAAAAAAAAAAAAATAAATAAATAAATAAATTGTCCAAAATATTTTGATCATTCTAGTATTTAGCGTAATTTATATGAATTTCAAATTATTGATTATTTTAGGAGTTTTAACCAGGGACACAAAACTAGTTTTTGTAAAAAGTTAGTTTCAAATCTAAGATTTTGTTCAATATTAAATTTATTTATTATCACTTAATTGCGTTGTTATATCCCAATTTATATTTATTCAATTTTTTTTGGTAGGTGAGTGTCCTCCATTTTCAACAATGTCACGCACAATTAAATCTATTTTAATGTATGTAAAATGTCGATATATAAATCTATTTTAAGAGACAATCGATCCTTAAAAAAACAATTTATTTTTTTTTAGCGAATCATCTGCTGTATGATGATGAGGGTGTTCATGAGACACACGAGACTATGGGGTTCCACTGATCTCCGGATGTCGCTACAGATTAGTTTAACCAGAGGGTCCAGGGGGTGTCCGAGCGCCCTAGGGATTCACACTCACACGTGTGAGTTTGTGTAGGGAAGTACTACACATCCAATTTGTCCGAGACTGGAGGTCACCCCTATGATGTTAGAGATAGGTCCCTAAATCATGATTGCATGTGTTCTTACGGAGTATTCTTCGAAATTCTCAAGCCATGTGCCATATCATTTTTCAGGTAAAGGCAGGGTGCACTTGTATTAAGGATGGTGGCATTGCGAGCAGAGGCTGTGGCACGTGCATAGGGTAGACTCATATTTAAATTTCTAGTCTTAAGTTAGAGTAGGTGGTTGTGCATTTCATTATTTTAAATTATTTTGTATTTGTTTTTATTTTCTCTAAATTTCAGTATTTCGTATTTAAACACATAAGACTGTGACTGTGTTTTCCAGAGAAGAAGTTGCTTTAAGTGTTTTCGAAGTTTATGTTATAAATGTTCATTTTAAGAGTTATATTTCTGCATTAGAGATGAGCATGAGACGTTAGTAGCGACTCTTAATATGTGAAAATTTAGGGTCATTACATTTATGATCAAATTTGTAAATAAAATGAATTATTTGTCCTCTTACAAAAATTAAATTTTTAGATATTTTATTGAATGGTTGTATACTGTGAATGTAGATAATTTAATTATATGAATGCAATAGAGAAAAGTTTATAGGTGGTAATTGTTTTAACTTTTTAAATGATAGCATCACAACTTTTAGTTCAAAGGAGTCTTGAGTCCATTACACAATAAAAGTTTATAGGTGATAAAAATTTAAATGTCAAAATATCCATGCAACAATTAACTTTTTAATTTTTTTTGGAACAATAAAAAAATAGAGAGTTGGATTGTGAAAATTGTTGGGTTGGGTTGGATTACGAATCCAACCAACTCAAATTTTTTGGGTTGGTCCAAAAAATTCCCTCAATCCAACCCAACTTAGACTATGTACTTGAGTTGAGGTTGAGTGACATAAAAATTCATTTAGTGATGTTATAGCAAATACTCAAGAAACTTATGAAACTATTGCTGAGGAACCAAAGCTGGAGCAAGTGATACCTGAGCAAGTGTTGAAAAGATCATCCAGAACTATGAGAGTACTATATAGGTATGTACCTTCGTTACATTATCTGACTGGTGAAAGGGAACTAGAGTTCTTTGATGATGTTCTGTAGTTGTAGGATACAACCAAGTAGGAGCAAGTGATCGATAATAAGATGAGTTGGATGTCTAAGCTTCAGAATTATGTTGCTTTTTCAACAGAGGTTGAGTACGTGGCAATAGTTGAAGTTGAATAAGAGATAATATGGGTGACATACTTTCTAGAAGTATTAAGCAAGAAGCAATGCGAGAAAATTCTTTATACAGATAATCAGAGTGCTATACATTTGGTGAAGTACCTAGTCTATAATTTAAAGACAAAACACATTAGAAGATGATAACATTTCACTTGTAGGTTAATGGAAGAAGGTGATATGTAGTTAGAGAAGATAAAAGGTGTAAGGAATGCAGCAAATATGATGATAAAATGTGTTTATGTTGGAAAATTGAGGTTGTGCAAAACCTTAGTTGGTCTGGTGTAGTGAAGATATTGATGGCTGTTTAAGAATGAAATTATTGGTTGATTGGATCGGTCTACAAGTGAGAGAAGTGTTAGGTTATAGAGTCAGCTGCTTATTTAGAACTTATTCAATGATGATAAAGAGTAAAGCTATATATGGTACATGACATATAAATGATAGTATATAGTAAACAACTATGTATAGTAAACGCTATATCTAGTAATGCTATATATGGTAGAGAGGTTGAGACTATGGATATACATATACCTCTTTGGTATTGCTTAAAAAATGTACTCTATGCATTATGTTTTATTTATATACTTGGAATCATCACTATAAACCTCTCCCCAATATTGTTCCTTGAATTTTTCTCTCTTTTGTTATTTGGGCTCATCTAAATCGAGTGTATGTTGTTGTGTACGAGTTGATTCAAACTGTATCTGGGATATTGGAGGAAACTATGTACGAATTGATTCAAGCCAAGAGACATAAGATTCAAACTGTGTCAAGGCTACGCAAGTAGCTTGAGCTGCTGGAGATGTGTCTTGCTTCTGCGTCTAGGCATGGGATGTGCTTAGGCTTGGGCTTTGCTTAGACCCAAGATTTGATCTCTTGACAATTTCAGAAGTAACGAACTATGACACTATTTTCTGTGAAGTCGAGTTCATGGTAGCCGTTGTGGTATCCTGCCAAGCATTGTGGTTGAGAAATTTGTTGAGAGAAGTGACTGGAAGTGAATTAAAGCCAGTAAGTTTCTACGTCGACGAAAAATTTGCGATTGCATTGATGAAAAAATTGATATTTCACGAACAAAACAAAAATATTGACACTCACTTCCAATTCATCCTTGAATGTGTCGAGAAGAGACAAATTGTTGTGGAGTTCATATGCACTAGTGAGAAAAGCGTGCAAATATTCTCACCAAGGCTCTAGCAAAGGTTGAAGAGATGTAGGAGTTGCTGGTTGTGAAGAATCTCAAATCCAAGTCCTAATGAAATCAAGATAACCATGTGTTCCGGCATAAATAGTCATTATCTGTTATTCTACCCTTGTGAGAGGGGTTGATTGGGAGATTTTGGGTTGATGGGGAGATTTTGAATCAATAAACTTGACTTAGACTTAGTAGAAGAAGTTACTACCTTGGAGCAATTTTAGGAAAATTGTTAGTAGTTGAGGCGTGGACTAAGTTTGATTTACTTAAAGAAGATTGTTATTAGTTTTTGACTTGAGGAGAAAGTTTAGGAAACATGTTAGTACTTTCTCCACCATAAATACGATGTACGCTCTATTCACAAAAATGAAGAGAAATGAAAATCATAAGTGCTTCAATTCTTTAGTTCAAAGGATCTTTACTCACAAGTATATTTGTTTTGGTATATTTCGATTGTGGGTCATATCCAACATTAGCCTTGGTCAAATGGTAGAAGGTAGAAGAGTATAGTTAGTCAACTCGTTCCTCAAGATACTCAACAAAAATGTAACCATGTTGATGAAGATAAAATGGTCGTGAAACCGCTTGTATAAAATACTAATGAAAGACCATCAACATCTTCCAGAAGTATTCACTTGTATGGAAGGCAATAATGCATAGAAGAAACCAGTGAGTCAGGAGAATAAGAAATCGAAGAACATAGCTGAAAAAATTAGAGGTTATTTCGATTAGAAAAGAGCAACCTACAAGTCAGTGTGCTTCATCCAACTTATCATCTCAACCATGGAGGTCTAAAGGAGACAAAATAAGAATAAGAAGAAGGAGGATCCAATAATAATAGAGGTGACATTTACCAATTTGTTCCGACCCTTTCTATTGAACATCCGTGTGGTCCTTCCAACTTGCTTGAGATTGATGGTGTCCCAAAAAATTCTAAAAAACTTGTACAATTAGAGTGCATATTTGAAAGATAGAGGAGTACCTTACAAGATGATTAAATTCCTATACATTAAAGAGTGGAGAAGGAATTGCATGTTGCAAAATTAAATTTCTTTTATGAAGAAGACGAAGTTGATCAAAGACCAAGAACCGTTGACACTACAGAGCAACATGATATATTCTCACCAAAATCCTAGCAAAGGTTAAACTTTAAAGACATGCAAGAGTTGCTTAGAGTGACAAAGCTCAAGCAAAGTCAAACTTACGAGAAGGATGCGAGTCAATAAAGTTGACCTAATAAAAATAGTTACTAATTGGATAAGTTAAGGAAAATGGTGATAAGTTAAGTAAAATGGGTAGGGGTTTATTTAAGAGAATTTAGTTGCAAAAGTGGGTAGCAAAGTTTAGGAAATGGTCCGTAATTTATTTAGAATAATTTAGTGTTTTCTTCCACGTGAATACTCCTACGAACAACAAAGTGAATTGAAAAACTTGTGGTTAAGGTTTTCAGTTCAAATGATTTCTCTCTTCAAATTGTTCCTTCTACTTTATTTATTTATTTCGGTATATTTCGTTCTTGGATCATATCAAATATTAGCCTTTGTCAAAAGATAGAAGAAGGAAAAAGAGTGTAGTTAGTCGTAGAAGAAGGAAAAAGAGTGTAGTTAGTCGACTTGTTCCTCAAGATACTCAAAAGAATCGTAGCTCTGTTGATGAAGGTAAAATGTTTGTGAAACTGCCTGTATAAAATATTAAGGAAAGACTATCAACATCTTCTAGAAGTCTCCATTGGCATTGAAGGCAAGAATGCGAAGTAGAAACCAGTGAGTTAGGAGAAGAAGGACTCGAAGAACATAGCTAAAAAAAATTGGAGGTTACTTCGATAAGCAAAGAGCAACATACAAGTCAATTTGCTTCATCAAACTTATCATCTCAACTAAGGAGACCTAGAGGTAGACTATAAAAGAAACAAGAATCCAATAATAACAGAGATCACAATTACCCATTTTTTTCAGGCCCTTTCTATTGAACATCCAAGTGGTTCATCGAACTTGTTCGAGACTGATGTTGTCCCAAAAATTTCTAAAGAACTTGTCTTAAAGCAATTTGGATCTTAGGCACTCTAAGTACATCAATTATAGTAAATTAGTTAGCATGTTCAAAATCATTAAAACTCAATGAGTTTGAATACTAACATTTTGTTGCTCAAGTTTCTTTTTCCTCACGAACCGGTTTCGAACCACTACTAATATCTTCTCCACTATTCTCCGGCCTTAGAACGAGATTGTGGAATCCAGCGAGTGACTAAACTTGGGAGGGATTTAGTATCTATGAAGAGAGAGTTTGTAAGAGGTTTTTCTCGTTTTTTTTTTTTCAAAGGAAGACCTTCCATGTACCATGATCACTCTATTTATAGAGTCATGTTTGCATGTTCATGCAAATTTGAGATCACCAAATTTTGACACTCAACATTCCACTCAAATATTTGGGATTATGTGGCAAGCATGAAAGTTTGAGTTCACAAAAATTTTGACACTCAAAATTCCACTAAAATTTATGGGGTTTATTTGGCAAGCATACAAGTTTGGTTAAACCAAATTTTGACACCTCAAAATTCCACGGACTCAAACATGATTTTTTCATTAAATGAAGTTAGCATTTTGACTTTTTCCATTTTGATTGAACAATTCATTTGAATAATTAATTTTAAATTAAAGTAATATTAAATGATTAATTAACTATTTAATTAATATTTAATATTAATTCAAATGCCAATCCCAATCAAATCCAACACATATTTGATTAAGATATTTAAATCTTATTTAAATATCTCAGATTCTCTCTTTTTGTTTAATTCGTAAATAAAACAAAAATGCGGTTAAATATATCGTATATATGTAGCGCATATTCCCTAATTTGAATTCGAACACTTCGAACTCACTCGTCACACTGTTCTATGGTTTAGTCTGATATGAGCTAGTAGAGGGACCTAATGGACCTATAGATCATGGGCTCCAACGATCCAAGATTAACCGGTTAAACTCATTAACCTTGTTAACTAACATTCGTTAACTACTAGGACACTCCACTGTAGCTTAGTAGTTGCACTCCCCTCACTATAGATATATTTCTGTCCATTTGATATAACCATGATTAGTAAGTCGATCCTTCATAGGTTGTTCGTAACTAGAGCTGGGTCAATTTACCGTTTTACCCCTAAAGTTACTTCTTGTTCCTTATGTCTCACTGATCCTCTAATGAACAATTGGTTTGTGGTCCAACCAGTCAACCGAATCCCTCTCAGGCCAATGAGAGGGTGGGCCCCTTGTTCAAGACTTGGAGTCAGTGCTTAAGGGAACTACCTCTCTTCTATCCCTAAAAGTGGGTAGGAGTGAATTCTATCTTGCACCCCACGTCCCCAGCCATTCACCCAGTCTTACCCCTGAAATGGGAGGCCTATTGAGTCAGCGAACTCGAGTCACTCTCACCCATGCAAATCTAAGGATAATTCCGAATAAACAAGAGTTCATGGTTAGCTCAGGATTAAAATCCAGTTACCTAGGTCATCGAATGAAAAGAAAATCAGTCTCAACAGTAAACGACATTATAAAGTGAGAGTGATTTTCTTCATGGTCCGATCTTATGCAATACTCATTGCATAGGACACCCCCACTCACATGTCTCCACATGTACAATTTAGTGATCACATTGTTTATGTCATATACAAAAGTGGGTTGCATCCATATTATCCCCAGGATAAGGTACTCAGCCTTATCCTCATACTATAGATCATTTTGACTATATACTTGAACTTGATCCACTCTTATGTCTCTACATATAATTCAAGTAATCATACTATAGTCAAAGTGTTCTTAGTTTATTGGATTTAGATTAATAATCGTAAAGTTCACTATATTCAATAACAATCTTTACCGAATAAACAACAATAATAACTTTATTGAAAATAGAATATGTTTTTGTTTACAAACTATAAGTTTTAGGACATAAAACCCAACACTTACGAGATGATGAAGTTTTGAGGCATAAAAGAGGAGCGGAAGAAATTTCATGTTGCAAAATTAAAATTTCTTATGAAGAAGACAAAAGTGATCAGGGACCAAGCAACGTTGAAACTACAGAGCAACGTGCATATATTCTCACCAAGGCCCTAACAAAGGTTAAACTTTGAAGACGTGTGAGAGTTGCTCGGAGTAACGAAGCTCAAGCAAAGTCAAGCTTATGGGGAAGAATGTGAGTCAATAAGGTTCTTAGTAAAAAATAGATATTAACTTGCAAATTTAAAAAAAATAGTTAGTGATTTATCGTGGATAAGTTTAGGAAAATGATTATTGATTTATTTCCGATAATTTTTAGTGGTTTTTAACTTAGGACATTAAATTTGAAAAACATCAAAAACATCGTATGTATGCTCTATTCACACCAACAAAGAGAATTGAAAAACATAAGTGATTAAGGTTCTTCCGTTCAAAGGATATCTCCCCTCAAGTTGTTCTTTCTACTTCATTTATTTTTTTCGGTATATTTCGATTGTGGACCATCCAATATTAGTGATACCAAAATAAGGTGTCTTAATCTTGCAATGAATGACTTAGATTTAAGAAGGTTTTATTGTATTTTTTTTTTAAGTTTTAGAGAATTGTCTTTAATTATAAGTTACAATTTAGCGGGTTGTAATTATGGTATTGATAGTCATGAAAGTTACCACCTCTTAATTCACTCTAAATTCACTCTAGGTAATAATAAGGTTTATTTTCAAGACTATAAATAGTCGTTACTACTTCACCTCACATTTTGGAATTAAAAAGAATAAAATTTCTATTTTAGCTTGAGCTAGACTTTTAGCTTGGATGATCCAAATATCTAGAATTGTTCTCCCATAACCTCCAAGCAACTCTTGAAGGGATATTAACCAGAATCGGACTCCAAACAAACAAAACCGAGGTGGAAAGGGTTTTCCCTTCTTCCCTCTCTCAAGCCTCTCTCCCCTTCCTTTCTTTTTTTTCTTTTTCTTCTCCATTAGGCTATGTTCAGACCCCTTAATTAGTAAGGAGGCGAAAATGACCATTTTAGCCTTTCATGATTGACTTTGACCAATTTTTCTATTTATTTTACTATTTTATAAAAATTGAGGAGTTAAATCTAATGGGAACGGGAATGTTACATAACTATTAAAATTGAATCAAGTTGAGATTCATAATCTTTCACCATTCATTTAGCTTGATTTTGTAGGGATTAATGCAGTAGTTTTGATTCGAGCTAAGTAAAGTGAGTTTTGGGGCTTAATAACTAGAACATCAATAACAAAATTAGTCATGTACAGTGTTTAATTGAAGAGATTCTTGTGCCCCTCATTTAAACACGACTATATGCCACATAGAGAACAAATGAATGAACATAAAGAACAAATGAACGAACGATCAAAGGATCCACAATTATTCCTTTATCATGAACTTAACCATAAGGAAAAGGGTTTGTACGGGTATATAGTATCATGAACTTAACCGAGTCACTAACTAATCTCTAATAGTAGACCACTATTGAATGATATTTCCCATAACGTTCCAGTTGCTCGATGGTAGGATCTAGTTATAGTTGGCTCTAGCAGATGCATGACACATGGATAGATGACACAAGCAATATCACTTAACACATTTGTAATGCTATTATAATAATAATAATAATAATAATAAAAATAATAAAAATAATAAAAACAAAGTCGGTCAAAGTCAAAGGGGCAAAATGGGCATTTTACCCCTCAACTCTCCACAGAGGACCTGCAAAAGAGAAAAGTGTGAGAAAGAAATTTGGGAGAAAACCTGAGAGGGAAAGGTAAATCGTCGGAGTCCTTGTCAGAGAATCACCAACGAAATTCATCCTCTACTGAGACTTACACTCTGGAGTTTCTTCTTGGAGAGAAGAAAGACTCGTGTTGTTGAGGTTCCTTCTTTCGTCAAGATCCGAGAGAAATTCGCAAGGTAAGATCTCGAGCGTTATTGTTTAGATCTGAGATCTTCATTTGGGAATAGAGTGTTAAAGTTTATTATCTTCATCTAGGGAAGATCCGCCACTGATTTTGTGAGGAAATCAGACGAAATGTCGAGATCTGAGAATCTATCAGAGAACGATAAGGATGTTATCGGACCTCTTTCCGACGCTCATAACTCGTCGTATGATTAAGTAAAAATCAAGAAAAAATATTGGCACGTAGGTTGTAGTATGATCTAAAACTTTGTTGAAGAAGTTAGTAGGTTTAGATTAAGAATTGAGAGATCAAAAAATGAGAAGAACGTCGAAAAACTAATCGAAAACCTTGTTTTTCTACTAAGAGGAGAGAGAAGACGGCGGCGCGCCACGTGTCAACCGGCAAGAGGATTGCGTGCACCAACTACCATCGGACATGCGTCGAATGCCACCTGGGGAGACGCGGCTCCAGCCTTCTAGCGACACGCATCCGCAACCACGTAACTCGGCCCCCATCCCTCGGCTGACCCGGTACCCGTGCGACGAAACGAACCGTGGCGAACCGTGGTCCACCCAAACCACTGCACACGAACCGAACCGACGACCCATGGTTGCAAAAAATCGTGGGCGCGTGACACTCGCGCGTGGAACCTGCGAGTGACTTTGTTCCAGCGCGTGGAAGCGCGTGTAAACCCGTTTTCATCCCGTTTGACTCCTATTTTCCTCCCGAATCCAATCCTAACTCTATTTTATATGAAATAGGATCTAATTGAAGAAAAATTACCACTTTTTGATATGCTAATTGTGTAGAAACGCTGCGTAAGAGCACACATCATCCAGGTAAGTCACCATAAGGAACTTTAGGGAGAAATACTTGTAGGAGTCGCTTGGAATGCATGCATGCTAGTTTGATTATCTTAAGGAGTCGCTTGGAATGCATCCATGCTAGTTTGATTATCTTATGTGGTAGCTTCCCGTGATTGAATGTAGGTATTTGATTGTTATGAGTAAGGATGTATTATGTGATATATTATGAGAATTATCTGTGTATTGCTATTATGTTTTAAGCTTCCGCTTTATATGTAAATGATTAATTCATGCTGAAAGGAGGATGGGAACATGTGAACTCTACGCTCCGGGAGCTTGAGGGATGTTATCGCCTCGTTGAGCATGTGTTTATTTTGCATGAATTATGTATGATGATGTTGAATGATAGTTGTGTGCACACTCCATAGGTATAGTAAAGTCTAGGGATTTGTGGTTAGAGTGACAAGTCACTAAGGTATAGACCTAACCTTTCCCCTAGTAGTGTAACAGACCACCATAGCACACGAACCCTCACTAGAGTGATTGGTGTCATAGCTTCGTGGGGGACTAGGGGGTTCCTAATCAAAATCCGACTGCTCTTAGCTGTTTTAGCATGGAAAACATGTGCCTGCGTCGTATAGACCATTTAGCTTGATGGGTTAAGGAGGGCAACTCTCCCCGACCAGGAGGATTATCATGGGCCTAAGGGGTTGCAACTCACTTCCTAGGTAAGATACCAGATAGTCCAGAGTCATGCCGAGGTAGCTACTCGAAGGGCACCAATCATTACACAGGTCGGCATAAGGGAACTCTTAAGGATTTTTAAATGAAAGGACAAAGAACCAAGAAGCCGTAAGAGGAACTGCAGAGGAGCTAAAACGAAAACTAGATGTCCTAGAGCTAAATAGAGTCTGTGGGAGTTTGTTAAGATTAGGATGCGATAAGGGCCTACAAGTAGGTGGCTTACTGAGTATAATTTTATACTCATTCTTGCTATACTTTTCTTTTTTAGGTACGTGAGGCGTCAGGTCAAGAGAGGGCGCGTTGAACGATGTGGGTTGTCACAAAGGAAGCGTGTCCCGGGGCATTAGTCCAGTCTTACTGATTAGTACACTTTTTCCTTCATGTTTTCTTTCCTGTCTATAACTAGTCACATATGTCCTCTTTGTATTGAAACACTTTTCTTACGAAAGAAACAATTCATATTTTTTTAAATAATGTTTTCCTTTGAATTTCTTGCATACACGCTACACGTCATAGTCATTGTTACAACTTGAGGTTAATTTTTTTGGGGTCATGACAAATTTGGTATCAGAGCACCAGGGCATAGGTTCGGTAGACACTTAGGTTAGAGAGTCATATCCTCTATGACGCGCCCATCAATCACGTGCCGCTCGCAACCAGACAGTCTCACAAATTTGAATTGCGAAATTAAGAGCTAAGTTGTTAAGTAGAAAATTTATCATGATTGCTTTCCTGTGTTATACTGCACATTTCCTAGAGGTTGAGCTTTGAATGAATTGTAACCGCAATTTTTCTATTGTGGTAGCTAAATAGCACCAAAGAGATGTAGAACTTACCTCGGGCCTAGACCTAGAAGGGGAAGAAGAAGAGTCGCTCAGGACACTGATGTTCCGTCACCTAAGGTGGAACAACCTATACCCGAACCTCAAGAGGAGGTTGATGAAATGCCCCAATGGTTCGAAAGTCCTATACCACGGGCACTAAGATCAGGAATGAGTCAAAAGAGAGCAATGACTCAAGACTTACCCGACGCAGACTCTACTGCTCCTTCTCCTGAGGCGATCCCACTGGTGCCCACCAATAATGTAAAGGTTCCACCTAATCAGCCAACAACTAACCTCACTACAAATGTACTACAACCATTCATGTGTAACCTCTATGGAAAACCAGACTCAGATGATGTAGACACTGGTCACTAACCAGGCTACAATGCAACAGGCAGCAATGCAACAGATAGCATTGCAAGGGACCAGAGACTCTATGACTATGACTGTAGAGTCTCGTTATCTGAAAGACTTCTAGAGTCAAAACTTGCCTTCCTTTGAAGGTGGTAAAATAAATCCCATTGTAGTAGAAAACTAGCTCGAGGCTATGAAAACAGACTTCTTTTATATGAATTGTCCGCTGGAATATCAGGTTCATTGTGAAACTTATATGTTGAAGGGAGAGACTCATTTCTGGTGGATGGGTGCTAAAAAAATATGATTACACCGCTTGAAGAGTCTATTTCTTGGTTTTAGTTCAAAGAGGCCTACCTCCGCAAATACAATCCAGTTACTGTAGAATGAAGCTGCAGGCAGCATTTCATGAACTCAAGCAGGGTGACCAATCTGTGGAGGATTATGATATGGAATTCAATAGATTGACAAGATTCTCTCCTATATATGTCAATACTGAAGAGCTTAAGGCTGAACGTTTTATTGTCGGTCTAAGAGAGAAGATTAAAGGTTATGTGGCATCTCAGGCATCCACAGATTATACAGCAGCCCTTAAGTTGATGACCCTCATTGATGCGCCTCCTACTGACAAATTACAGTCAGGGTCAGCCCAAAAATCCCATATCGCAGTTCAGGAAAACAGATAAACTGGAACTATCCCAGGACTGACAGACCACCCCGTGGTGGCACTGCCAATCACGGAAGAGCCCCAGCACATTACAGGACTAATTGCCCTCCGTGTTAGGTCCTCACAAGGGGGAGTGTCGTGCTGGAACTAATGCATGTTTCAGTTGTGGCCAAACAGGGCACTATGCAACGGACTGTCCTCAGATGAGAGATCAGAACACTAATCGACCTGTAATACAAAATCAAAGGGGCCGGGATGCCCAACAGCAGCAGGGGCAAGCTGTAGCCCATGCAACCACAGGCAAGCAAGTCGACGCACCTGACGCAGTTGTTACAGGTACACTACCCGTTTTTGGTCATTTAGATTTTGTACTATTTGATTCGAGTTCTATACACTCGTTTGTGTCTGAGGAATTCGTTGACTTAGCACACCTAGAAAAAGAACCCTTAGAGATCATCCTATCAGTGTCCACCCCTACTCACGAGCTATTAATGGCTACTCATAGAGTTAAGGAAGATAGTGTGACAGTGTCCGGACGTGTTATAAAAGCTACTTTAATAGTATTAAGTATGCAGGACTTTGATGTCATTTTAGGTATGGATTGACCAGGCATGAATCGCGCTCTAATAGATTGTGAAACTCGAATAGTTACTCTCTGACTCCCGTCAGGGGATAGTTTTACATATAAGGGGGTCACTTCCAAAAGAACCCCAAACGTCATAACTGCACTAAAGGCTAGAAAGATGATCCGCAGTGGTGCAAACGCATTTTTAGCCAGTGTGACCCTAGACAGCGGAAATGAATAGACAGACTCGTCAGTACACATTGTCAGGGAATTCATTGATGTTTTCCCTGAGGATTTGCCAAGTTTGCCCCCAGTTAGGGAAGTTGACTTTAGGATCAACCTAGAACCAGGAGCTGCGCCGATCTCCAAGGCACCCTACAGAATGACACCTGCAGAACTTAGGGAATTGAAAGAACAGTTACAGGAGCTATTGGATAAGAGTTTCATACGACCTAGTGTGTCACCATAGAGAGCTCCTCTTCTGTTTGTCAATAAGAAGAATGGATCTCTGCATCTGTGTATAGACTATAGAGAACTGAACAAGGTCACCATAAAGAATAAGTACCCCCTCCAGAGAATCGACGACTTGTTTGATCAATTGTAGGGAGCGACGGTATTCTCCAAAATTGACTTGAGATTAGGATATCATCAATTGAGAATAAGAGAAGAAGATATACCCAAAACGGCCTTCAAAAGTCGCTATGGACATTATGAGTTTCTCGTCATGTCCTATGGCCTTACCAATGCACCAGCCGTCTTCATGGAACTAATGAACAGGGTGTTTAAGGAATTTTTAGACACTTTTGTTATAGTGTTTATTGATGATATTTTGGTGTACTCTAAGTCAGAAATAGAGCACGAAGAGCATTTGAGGGAAGTTCTGACCGTGCTGAGAACGCAGCAACTGTACGCCAAGTTTTCCAAGGGTGAGTTTTGGCTATCTGAGGTAGCGTTTTTGGGTCATGTGGTGTCAAGTAGAGGAATCACAGTGGACCCAGCTAAGATAGAGGCAGTGATGAAGTGGCCAAGGCAGACCACAGTCACTGAAGTACGGAGTTTTCTAGGACTAGTTAGATATTACAGAAGGTTTGTCCAAGATTTCTCTAAAATATCTTCGGCATTAACTCAGTTAACCAAGAAGGGTAAGCCGTTTGTGTGGACATCAGCTTGCAAACAGAGTTTCCAGGAACTCAAAGAGAGGTTGGTGACAACACCAGTCCTCACAGTTCTAGATGGTTCAGGGAATCTAGTGGTGTACAGTGACGCACTAGGAAAAGGTTTAGGATGCGTGCTCAGGCAGAAGGGTAAGATGATAGCTTATGCTTCTAAACAACTGAAGGAATATGAATGAAATTATCCCACTCATGATCTCAAGTTAGCAACAGTGGTGTTTGCACTGAAAACATGACGACATTATCTGTATGGAGAGAAAATCCAAGTATTCACTAATCACAAGAGCCTCAAGTACCTATTTACACAGAAGGAGCTTAACATGAGACAGAGGAGATGGTTGGAACTAGTAAAGGATTATGACATCGAGATCCAGTACCATCCAGGCAAGGCCGATGTTGTGGCGGACGCATTGAGCAGAAAGGCTATTCATACTTCCGCGATGATCACCAAGCAAGAAAGAATACAGGATGAGATGAAGAGGGCTGGAATCGATGTTGTAATTAGTGGTGGTACTGCTCAGATAACACAGATGACCGTGCAACCCACCTTGCGAAAACGAATTATTGACGCTCAGAGGTCTGATGAACACCTTGGGAAAGTGTGGAATCAGACAGAGACCGAAAGACCAGTAGGGTACTCTATCTCTTCAGACGGAGCCCTGCTGTGGAAAAACCGCCTGTGTGTTCCTCGTGACAAGAAAATTCTGAAGGAGATTATGATGGAAGCTCACGATACTTCTTACACGTTTCACCCTGGAAGTACAAAAATGTATCAGGATCTTAAGGGATATTATTTGTGGCCAGGGATGAAGAAGGATATAGCAGATTTTGTAAGTCGATGCTTGACCTGTCAGCAGGTGAAGGCCCCAAGACAGCTCCCAGCAGGACTGCTACAATCCTTAAAGGTCCCTCAGTGGAAATGGGAAGTAGTTTGTATGGATTTTATGTCGTGCTTGCCCAAGACCAAGTAGAGCTTCAACATAATTTGGGTAGTGGTTGATATACTTACCAAAATGGCTCACTTCATCCTAGGAAAATCCACTTATCGTGTGGATCGGTGGGCTCAACTGTATATCAGAGAGATAGTACGCCTGCATGGTGTATCGGTGTCCATAGTATCTGATCGGGACACTAGGTTCACCTCTCAGTTTTGGAAAAGCCTCCAAAAATCATTGGGGACTCAGCTAAGGTTTAGTACAACATTTCATCCTCAGACGGACGGACAGACCGAAAGACTGAACCAAATCTTAGAAGATATGTTGCGAGCCTATGTCATAGATTTCACTGGGTGCTAGGACGAACATCTACCTCTGATAGAGTTTGCTTACAATAATAGCTATCAAGCTACCATCCAAATGGACCCTTTTGAGGCACTATATGGGCGTAGGTATCAAAACCGGTATTTTGGGAAGAAGTAGGCACGCAACAACTACTGGGACCAGAGTTGGTTTAGGTCACCAACGCAGTAGTGTAGAAAATTAAGCAAAGAATCCTCACTGCATAGAGCCGACAGAAGAGCTATGCGAATTTGCGTAGAAGGGACCTCGAGTTCAAGGTGGGTTGTTAAATAAAAGTCATGCCTTATTTAGTTAGGTTTGTAAAAATATCTAAATTCACGCAATGGAGGAGCGTGATTCTAGGGACCATTGTTTTGGCAATTTGGGCGAAGTCTTCGTCCACTTCTTCTATTTTTGTATAATTGGTTTTTCTATTTTTGTAATTAGATTTGTTATTTAAACTGTTCAACTGAAGTAAAATAAAATATCGAGTCTTCAGCAATCTCAGCGAATCTCTCACTCTCTCTCCTTTTACTTCCGCTAAATTTTTTCTTTGAAGAAACCTTCGGCCAATTTTTCGTCGACACTGTCTTTCGAATTGCCAGTGTCAACAAGTGGTATCAGAGCCTCGTTGAAGCGATCGGTAGTATACTATCACAGAAGAGCCATCTTATCAACAATCAAGTTGAATAGCTCAAGTGGCTAGAGTGTCAACCTAACAACACACAGGTCTCAGGTTCGAGTAGAAGAAAATGCAAAGCGCAAAAATAAATACATCGTTGGGGTTTGTCTCGAGCAGGCTCGCTCACTCCTCCAGGCCGCCAAGTGCCGGCATCTCCATCATCACCACCACAATGAGGCCGGCCCGGCATCTCCATCATCACCACCACAAAGAGGCCGGCCCGGCATCTCCATCATCACCACCACAAAGAGGCCACAACGAGTGGGCCTTGTTGATGCGTGAAAACCATTATGTTCGTCAGTAAGGGAGGCGAGCATCGCAACCTTATGAGCCTAGGTCAACTCGATGAGACAGGTTGCTTCATTTCCATCGAGCGCGAACTACTCAAAATCTGCGATAACCAACGACGGCTGCTCACGCAGGCAAGGAGCACGACAAACCGTCTTTACATCCTGGAGTTACAGATAGACCAACCCGTCAACCTCTCGGCCAAGACCGAAGAGGTATCTTGGAGGTGGCACGCAAGGTACGGGCACTTAAACTTTCCTGCCCTAGAAAAGCTACAAAAGAAGGAGTTGGTGCACGGTTTGCCAGCAATCAAAGGCGTGACCAAGCTGTGCGACGGGTGCCTCATTGGCAAACAGAGGCGCACACCCTTTCCGTCTCGAACCTCCTACCGAGCCGATGAGCCGTTGGAACTTGTACACGGCGATATCTGCGGGCCCATCAAGCCGGCGACCCCAGACGGTAAGAGTCTCTTCCTCCTGGTAGTCGATGACAAAAGCCGCTTCATGTGGCTGACCCTGCTGCAAACGAAAAGTGAGGCGGTTAAGCGCATTAAAGCGCAAGCGGAGGCCAATGTGAGAAGAAGATGCGAGTGCTGCGCACAGACCGAGGCGGAGAATTCACCTCGGCAAGTTTCAGTAAGTATTGCGACGAGATCGGCATACAACGGTGCCGTGCAAGCTGACCGACGTCTACCTCATCCCGAGGCTCAAGGCTAACCTTATGAGCCTGGGTCAACTCGATGAGACAGGTTGCTTCATTTCCATCGAGCGCAAACTACTCAAAATCTGCGATAACCAACGACGGCTGCTCACGCAGGCAAGGAGCACGACAAACCGTCTTTACATCCTGGAGTTACAGATAGACCAACCCGTCAACCTCTCGGCCAAGACCGAAGAGGTATCTTGGAGGTGGCACGCAAGGTACGGGCACTTAAACTTTCCTGCCCTAGAAAAGCTACAAAAGAAGGAGTTGGTGCACGGTTTGCCAGCAATCAAAGGCGTGACCAAGCTGTGCGACGGGTGCCTCATTGGCAAACAGAGGCGCACACCCTTTCCGTCTCGAACCTCCTACCGAGCCGATGAGCCGTTGGAACTTGTACACGGCGATATCTGCGGGCCCATCAAGCCGGCGACCCCAGACGGTAAGAGTCTCTTCCTCCTGGTAGTCGATGACAAAAGCCGCTTCATGTGGCTGACCCTGCTGCAAACGAAAAGTGAGGCGGTTAAGCGCATTAAAGCGCAAGCGGAGGCCAATGTGAGAAGAAGATGCGAGTGCTGCGCACAGACCGAGGCGGAGAATTCACCTCGGCAAGTTTCAGTAAGTATTGCGACGAGATCGGCATACAACGGTGCCGTGCAAGCTGACCGACGTCTACCTCATCCCGAGGCTCAAGGCTAACCTTATGAGCCTGGGTCAACTCGATGAGACAGGTTGCTTCATTTCCATCGAGCGCAAACTACTCAAAATCTGCGATAACCAACGACGGCTGCTCACGCAGGCAAGGAGCACGACAAACCGTCTTTACATCCTGGAGTTACAGATAGACCAACCCGTCAGCCTCTCAGCCAAGACCGAAGAGGTATCTTGGAGGTGGCACGCAAGGTACGGGCACTTAAACTTTCCTGCCCTAGAAAAGCTACAAAAGAAGGAGTTGGTGCACGGTTTGCCAGCAATCAAAGGCGTGAACAAGCTGTGCGACGGGTGCCTCATTGGCAAACAGAGGCGCACACCCTTTCCGTCTCGAACCTCCTACCGAGCCGATGAGCCGTTGGAACTTGTACACGGCGATATCTGTGGGCCCATCAAGCCGGCGACCCCAGACGGTAAGAGTCTCTTCCTCCTGGTAGTCGATGACAAAAGCCGCTTCATGTGGCTGACCCTGCTGCAAACGAAAAGTGAGGCGGTTAAGCGCATTAAAGCGCAAGCGGAGGCCAAATGTGAGAAAAAGATGCGAGTGCTGCGCACAGACCGAGGCGGAGAATTCACCTCAGCAAGTTTCAGTAAGTATTGCGACGAGATTGGCATACAACGGTGCCGTGCAAGCTGACCGACGTCTACCTCATCCCGAGGCTCAATGCTAACCTTATGAGCCTGGGTCAACTCGATGAGACAGGTTACTTCATTTTCATCGAGCGCGAACTACTCAAAATCTACGATAACCAACGACGGCTGCTCACGCAGGCAAGGAGCACGACAAACCGTCTTTACATCCTGGAGTTAGAGATAGACCAACCCGTCAGCCTCTCGGCCAAGACCGAAGAGGTATCTTGGAGGTGGCACGCAAGGTACGGGCACTTAAACTTTCCTGCCCTAGAAAAGCTACAAAAGAAGGAGTTGGTGCACGGTTTGCCAGCAATCAAAGGCGTGAACAAGCTGTGCGACGGGTGCCTCATTGGCAAACAGAGGCGCACACCCTTTCCGTCTCGAACCTCCTACCGAGCCGATGAGCCGTTGGAACTTGTACACGGCGATATCTGCGGGCCCATCAAGCCGGCGACCCCAGACGGTAAGAGTCTCTTCCTCCTGGTAGTCGATGACAAAAGCCGCTTCATGTGGCTGACCCTGCTGCAAACGAAAAGTGAGGCGGTTAAGCGCATTAAAGCGCAAGCGGAGGCCAAATGTGAGAAAAAGATGCGAGTGCTGCGCACAGACCGAGGCGGAGAATTCACCTCAGCAAGTTTCAGTAAGTATTGCGACGAGATTGGCATACAACGGTGCCGTGCAAGCTGACCGACGTCTACCTCATCCCGAGGCTCAATGCTAACCTTATGAGCCTGGGTCAACTCGATGAGACAGGTTACTTCATTTTCATCGAGCGCGAACTACTCAAAATCTACGATAACCAACGACGGCTGCTCACGCAGGCAAGGAGCACGACAAACCGTCTTTACATCCTGGAGTTAGAGATAGACCAACCCGTCAGCCTCTCGGCCAAGACCGAAGAGGTATCTTGGAGGTGGCACGCAAGGTACGGGCACTTAAACTTTCCTGCCCTAGAAAAGCTACAAAAGAAGGAGTTGGTGCACGGTTTGCCAGCAATCAAAGGCGTGAACAAGCTGTGCGACGGGTGCCTCATTGGCAAACAGAGGCGCACACCCTTTCCGTCTCGAACCTCCTACCGAGCCGATGAGCCGTTGGAACTTGTACACGGCGATATCTGCGGGCCCATCAAGCCGGCGACCCCAGGCGGTAAGAGTCTCTTCTTCCTGGTAGTCGATGACAAAAGCCGCTTCATGTGGCTGACCCTGCTGCAAACGAAAAGTGAGGCGGTTAAGCGCATTAAAGCGCAAGCGGAGGCCGAATGTGAGAAGAAGATGCGAGTGCTGCGCACAGACCGAGGCGGAGAATTCACCTCGGCAAGTTTCAGTAAGTATTGCGACGAGATCGGCATACAACGGCACCTAACGGCGCCTTACCTCCCCCCAACAAGAACGGAGTGGTAGAGCGCCAAAATCAGACCATTGTCAGGACAGCGAGGTCATTGTTGGTGACGGCCGGGATGCCTGGGAGATTCTGGGGAGAGGCAGTAATGACGGCTGTCTATCTCCTCAATCGGTCACCAGCCCGAAGCCTCGACGGGAAGACGCCATATGAGGCCTAGTACAACAAAAAACCAATAGTACATCATTTCCGCGTGTTCGGCTGCGTCGCATACATGAAGGTAACACATCCCCACCTCGCCAAGCTCGATCCAAGGGGGCTGAAGGTCGTCTTCATCGGCTACGAACCCGAGAGCAAGGCGTACAGACTCTATGATCCTGTAGGGGGGCGAGCTCACGTGTCTCGCGACGTCGTCTTCGACGAAAGCACCTTCTGGCAGTGGAATGACGTGAGCAAGGCAGACCGTAATCCAAATCAATTCACGATGGAGTACCTTGTCACCAAGCCTGAAGAAGGAGGAGCCCAACATCAGGAGACGTCACCGCCACCAGCAGGTGCACCACCTGAACCAGTGGAATTCTCAACACCACAGACTGCGGATTCGACGCTGGATGCCGATCACGATACTGATTTGGAGGCCAGGTATCGGAGGATGGATGACCTAGTGGGAGGAGGTGAACCACCTGGACTGGCAGCGCATGAGCTCGAAGAAGTGGCCGAACTACATGCCATCAGTACAGATGAACCGAACACCTTCGCCGAAGCAGAAAAGAACCCATGCTGGCTGAAGGCAATGCAGGAGGAGATGACATCCATCACCGAGAACCAGACGTGGAGTCTGGAGGATATGCCGCTGGGACACCGAGCCATAGGGCTCAAATGGGTCTTCAAACTGAAGCGCAACAAAAAAGGAGAAGTTGTGAAGCACAAGGCCCGTCTGATGGCGAAGGGCTACGTCCAGAAGCAAGGAGTGGACTTCGAAGAGGTATTTGCGCCAGTAGCAAGGTTAGAATCCGTTCGTTTCTTGCTGGCAATTGCGGCACATTACTCTTGGGAGGTTCACCATATGGACGTAAAGTCTACTTTCCTTAACGAAGAGTTGAAGGAGACCATCTATGTTCGACAACCACCTGGCTTCCTAGACAACGACAACCCTAATAAGGTACTGCGCCTGCACAAAGCACTCTACAGGCTTCGACAAGCCCCACGAGCCTGGAACGCGAAGCTTGATAGTACCCTACTGTCACTGAAATTCAAACGTTGTGCCTCTAAGCATGGCATGTACACGCACGGCCACGGCAAGAAGCGACTGATCGTGGGAGTGTACGTCGACGACCTCATAATCACTGGAGGCGACTTGGTAGTCCTCGGAAGGTTCAAGAAAGAGATGTCGAAAAACTTCGAGATGAGCGATCTCGGCGTGCTCAGCTACTACCTCGGCATCGAAGTGCAACAGAACTCTTCCGGCATCTCCATCTGCCAAAGTGCATATGCGAAGAAGTTGCTGGACACAACTGGGCTTGTGGACAGTAATCCTACCAGGACGCCAATGGAGGCCCGACTCCAACTAAGGAAGGCCGGCACTACAACGACAGTTGACTCCACCAATTACCGCAGCATTGTTGGGAGTCTGCGCTATCTGGTAAACTCTCGTTCTGATCTTGCTTATTTTGTTAGATTTGTGAGCAGGTTTATGGAAGCACCTAGGGAGGAGCATCTAGTGGCTGTCAAGCGCATCCTGCGCTATGTAGCCGGAACCAGAGGCTGGGGCGTAAGATACTGCGCAGGGAGCGGAAAGAAGAAACTCAAGCTGGTCGGCTACAGTGATAGTGACATGGCCGGTGACGTTGATGATCGTAAGAGCACCAGCGGAATGATCTACTTTCTCTCAGGCGGTGCGATCTGCTGGCAATCAACAAAACAGAAGGTAATTGCTTTGTCTTCCTGCGAAGCATAATACATCGTCGCTTCGATGGCAGCAACACAAGGGATCTGGCTTGCACGACTAATGGAAGAACTCATCGGGAGAGAAAGCGATCCACCAATGCTATACGTAGACAACAAAGCTACGATCTCCCTGATAAAAAATCCAGTTTTGCACGACTGGAGCAAGCACATAGAAATCAGATTCCACTACATTCGAGAATGTGCAGATCGAGGGCTCATCAAGATTGATTTCATCCGAACATAGGAACAACTTGGAGACATTTGAAGAACTACGCTCAAAGATCGGAGTTCAAATAATAAGGTAGAGCTTTTAGGAGGAGATTGTTAAATAAAAGCCATGCCTTATTTAGTTAGGTTCGTAAAAAATATATGAATTCACGCGAATGGAGAAGCGTGATTCTAGGGGCCATTGTTTTGGCAATTTGGGCGAAGTCTTCGTCCACTTCTTCTATTTTTGTATAATTAGTTTTTCTATTTTTGTAATTAGATTTGTTATTTAAACCGTTCAACTGAAGTAAAATAAAATATCGAGTCTTCAGCAATCTCAGCGAATCTCTCACTCTCTCTCCTTTTACTTCCGCTAAATTTTTTCTTCGAAGAAACCTTCGGCCAATTTTTCATCAACACTGTCTTCCGAATTGCCAGAGTCAACATGGGCGACCATGTGTTCTTGAAGGTTGCCTCTATGAGGGGGTGATGAGGTTTGGAAAGAAGGGAAAGTTAAGCCCAAGGTTTATATGCCCTTTCGAGATTTTAGAGAGAGTTGGGGTCGTGGCTTATAGGATTGCTCTACCACCAAACCTTGCCGTCGTTCACAACATATTCCACGTGTCTATGCTGCAAAAGTACACCCCAAACCCTACTCATGTGATTGAACACGAAACCCTTCCTCTTCGGGAAGATTTGTCCTACGAGGAAAGACTTAGTAGAATTCTAGCTTGAGACACTAAGCGACTGCGCAACAAAGTTATCCCCTTGGTGAAAGTCGCATGAGGTAACCATCGAAACAATGAGGCAACCTGGAAATAAGAAGATGATGTAAGGAGAGCTTATCCCGAACTCTTCTAAGAGATACCAACTTTCGGGGACAAAAGTTTCTAAGGAGGGGAGAGTTTGTAATGCTAAATAATAATAATAATAATAATATAAAATAAGTCGATCAAAGCAAAAGGGAAAAATGGGCATTTTACCCCTCAGCCCATTATAGGGGTCTTGAGGGTTCTCCAGAGAGTACCTGCAAAAGAGAAGTGTGAGAAAGAAAGTTGAGAGAAAACTTGAGAGGGAAAGGTAATCGCCGAAGTCCTCGTTGGAGAATTACCAACGAAATTCATCCTCTACCGAGACTTACACTCTGGAGTTTCTTCTTGAAGAGAAGAAAGACTCGTGTTGTTGAGGTTCCTTCTTTCGTCAAGATTCGAGAGAAATCTGCAAGGTAAGATCTTGAACGTTACTTTTCAAATCTGAGATCTTCGTTTGGGAATAGAGTGTTAAAGTTTACTATCTTCATCTAGGGAAGATCCGCTACTGATTTTGTGAGGAAATCGGATGAAACATCGAGATCTGAGAATCTTTCCAAGAATGGTAAGGATGTTATCGGACCTCTTTCACACGCTCATAACTCGATGTATGATTAAGTAAAAATCAAGAAAAAATATTGGCACGTAGGTTGTAGTAAGATCTAAAAATTTGTTGAAAAAGTCATTATGGTTTGGATTAAGAATCGAGAGATAGAAAAATAAGAAGAACGTCGGAAAACTAATCAGAAACCTTGTTTTTCTACTAGGAGGAGAGAGAAGACGACGGCGTGCCACGTGTCAACCGGCAAGAGGACCGCGTGCGCCAACAACCATTGGACACACGTCAAACGCCGCTGGGGAGACGCGGCTCCAGCCTTCCAGCGACACGCGTCCCTGGCCACGCAACCCGACCTGCGTCCATCGGCTGGCCTGGTACCTGCGCGACGAAACGAATTGCGGTGACCCGCAGTCCACCCAAACCACTGCACGCGAATCGAACCGACGATCCGCGGCTGCAAAAAATCATGGGTGTGTGACACTCGCGCGTGGAACCTGCGAGTGACTTTGTCCAGGCACGTGGCTGACGCGTGGAAGTGCGTGTAAGCCCGTTTTCATACCGTTCGACTCCTATTTTCTCTATTTTCTTCCCAAATCCAATCCTAACTCTATTTTATATGAAATAGGATCTAATTGAAGAAAAGTCACTACTTTTTGATACGCTAATTGTGTGGAAACGCTGCGTAAAGGCACGCATCATCTAGGTAAGTCACCACAAGGAACTTTAGGGAGAAATACTTGTAGGAGTCACTTGGAATGCATGCATGCTAGTTTGATTATCTTAAGGAGTCGCTTGGAATGCATGCATGCTAGTTTGATTATCTTATGTGGTAGCCTCCCGTGATTGAATGTAATGTAGGTATTTGATTGTTATGAGTAAGGATGTATTATGTGATATATTATGAGAATTATCTGAGTATTGCTATTATGTTTGAAGCTTCCGCTTTATATGTAAATGATTAATTCATGCTGAAAGGAGGATGAGAACTTGTGAACTCTGCGCTTCGGGAGCTTGAGGGTGTTATTGTCTCGTTGAGCATGTGTTTATTTTGCATGAATTTGGTATGATGATGTTGAATGATAGTTGTGTGCACACTCAGTTAATTTCCATGACCCACAGGTATGGTAAAGTCTAGAGATTTGTGGTTAGAGTGACAAGTCACTAAGGTATAGACTTAACCTTTCCCCTAGTAGTGTAACAGACCACCACGACATACGAACCCTTACTAGAGTGCCCTTAGGCTACATGTGTGTGATTGGTGTCATAGCTTCGTGGGGGACCAGGGG
The DNA here is from genome assembly GCF_002738365.1 of Cucurbita moschata. NCBI lineage: Eukaryota > Viridiplantae > Streptophyta > Magnoliopsida > Cucurbitales > Cucurbitaceae > Cucurbita > Cucurbita moschata. The sequence goes on from NW_019268528.1 coordinate 5,170,923, forward strand.
GTTCCTGATCAGAATCCGACCGCTCTTAGCCATTTTAGCATGGAAAACATGTGCCCACGTCGTATAGACCATTTAGCTTGATGGGTTAAGGAGGGCAACTCTCCCCGACCAGGGGGATTATCATGGGCCTAGGGAGTTGTAACTCACTTCCTAGGTAAGATACCAGATAGTCTCAGAGTCATGCCGAGGTAGCTACTCGTAGGGCACCAGTCATTACACAGGTCGGCATAAGGGAACTCTTAAGGATTTTTAAATGAAAGGATAAAGAACCAAAAAGCCACAAGGGGAACAGCAAAGGAGCTAAAACGAAAACTAGATGTCCTAGAGCTAAAGTAGAGTCTGTGGGAGTTTGTTAAGATTAGGATGCGATAAGGGCCTACAAGTAGGTGACTTACTGAGTATAATTTTATACTCATTCTTGCTATACTTTTCTTTTTCAGGTACGTGAGGCGTCAGGTCAAGAGAGGACGTGTTGAACGATGTGGGTTATCACAAAGGAAGCGTGTCTTGGGGCGTCAATCCAATCTTACTGATTAGTCCACTTTGTCCTTCATGTTTTCTTTCCTTGTCTAGAACTAGTCACATATGTCCTCTTTGTATTGAAACGCTTTCCTTACAAAAGAAACGATTCATTTTTTTTGAAATAATATTTTCCTTTGAATTTCTTGCATACATGCTACACGTCATAGTCATTGTTAGTCACAATTTGAGGTTAATTTTTTTAGGGTCGTGACAAATTTGGTATCAGAGCACTAGGACATAAGTTCTGTAGACACTTAGGTTAGAGAGTCGTATCCTCTGTGACACGCCCATCAATCACGTGCCGCTCGCGACCAGACAGTCTCACGAATTTGAATTTCGAAATTAAGAGCTAAGTTATTAAATAGAAAATTTATCATGACTGCTTTCCTGTGTTATACTGCACATTCCCTAGAGATCAAGCTTTAAATGAATTGTTACCGCAATTTTTCTATTGTGGTAGCTAAATGGCACCAAAGAGATGTAAAACCTACCTCGGGCTTGGACCTAGAAGGGGAAGAAGAAGAGTCGCTGAGGACACTAATGTTCTGTCACCTGAGGCGGAACAACCTGTACCTGAACCTCAAGAGGAGGTTGATGAAATGCTCCAATGGTTCGAGAGTCCTATATCACGGGCACCAAGATCAGGAATGAGTCAAAAGAGAGAAATGACTCAAGACTTACCCGACGCAGACTCTACTGCTCCTTCTCTTGAGGCGGTCCCACCGGTGCCCACCAATAATGTAGAGGTTCCACCTAGTCAGCCAACAACTAACCTCACTACAGATGTACTACAACCATTCATGTGTAACCTCTATGGAAAATCAGACTTAGATGATGCAGACACGGGTCACTAACCAGGCTACAGTGCAACAGGCAATACAACAGGCAGCAATGCAACAGACAGCATTACAAGGGACCAGAGACTCTATGACTATGAATGTGGAGTCTTATTATTTGAAAGACTTTCATAGTCAAAACTTGCCTTCCTTTGAAGGTGGTAAAATAAATCCCGTTGTAGCAGAAAACTGGCTCGAAGCTATGAAAACAGCCTTCTTTTACATGAATTGTCCGTTGGAGTATCAGGTTCATTACGGAACTTATATGTTGAAGGGAGAGGCTCATTTCTAGTGGAGGGTGCTAAAAAAATGAATCCACCAACGCCCTATATGGGCACAAACGTGCTATGAAGAGTCGTGTTAATGAGACATCATGATATGACGAGCAGCCGTAGGGGGCCAGATTATCAAAGCCTAGAGAGTGAGGATTAGATGAATAAAATCTCAAGGGACAATTCATGTAAAAGAAGGCTGTTTTCATAGCTTCGAGCCAGTTTTATGCTACAACGGGATTTATTTTACCACCTTCAAAGGAAGGCAAGTTTTGACTATGAAAGTCTTTCAGATAATAAGACTCCACATTCATAGTCATAGAGTCTCTGGTCCCTTGTAATGCTGTCTGTTGCATTGCTGCCTGTTGTATTGCCTGTTGCACTGTAGCCTGGTTAGTGACCCGTGTCTACATCATCTAAGTCTGATTTTCCATAGAGGTTACACATGAATGGTTGTAGTACATCTGTAGTGAGGTTAGTTGTTGGCTGACTAGGTGGAACCTCTACATTATTGGTGGGCACCGGTGGGACCGCCTCAAGAGAAGGAGCAGTAGAGTCTGCGTCGGGTAAGTCTTGAGTCATTTCTCTCTTTTGACTCATTCCTCTTTTGACTCATTCCTGATCTTGGTGTAGTAGAGTATTGAATTCTCTAAGTTATTAGTCTTGAACAATTGGTGACTCATCCAAGAAGGTCAATACCCTACAAAAGCTTGTCGTGGAGCGGTAGATCTCAATAATTAGTCTTGGACAGTCAGTGAGTTATTTAGGAGGTTCAATACTCTGCAAGGACAAACGTGATTCTTAGATAACCAGTGACTTAACCAAATGGTTTAGTGCCCTACATATGTACAATATGCTCATTTTCTTTTTTCAAACGGATCATGCAACAGGTTGACAATTGAAGTATTCATCAGTCATGCAGTTATAGGAGAACAATGGATCAAAATCATGCTTTGATTTCCATGTATTTTTGTCTTATGTCTATTGGTTAGAGTCTTTTAAACCTTTCATGTCAAAACGTAGTGGTCCACAATTTGAGATCTCGAAAAGCAAGTTGTTACAAGTAACGTGGCATATACTATACAACATGTCATCTCAATTTTCACAATTTCGAAGTTATTTTTAATAGTAGGATTTGGACTTTGCTTTAATTTTGAACCACTTGGGTAATTTTATTTTTTCATGCGATATATTTATATATTATTAATTGGATTAAAAAAACAAAAAAGGAGGTCAAAGGCATCATTTAAGTTTATTTTGAGACCACACCAGATCCACACACTTGGTTCCCCTGAACTTACTTCTTCAACATTTCTGTTTATGGCTTCCAATTTTGAGAGGCTTCATTGCTATACAAGTGTCAAACAAGCGCCCATCTCCTCAGCATTCATCAATGCAACAAGGGAATAATAGGGAATAATAGGGAATAATATTGAATTCCTTCTTTCAATTACTTGGAAAATCCAAAACCCAAAAAAAAAGAAAGAAAAAACACATCGAAAATTGAATTAAATATCTTTACTAGCAAGCATGGAGCATGGAGATATTGTGAGCAAGGGCAAGGGCATGGTCTCCCATCCTTCAAGTTCCTACAAACAAATCATAATAGTTGCGGCAATTGCAGCCGGCCTCCAATTTGGTTGGGCTCTCCAGCTTTCGTTGCTCACACCTTACGTACAACAACTGGGAGTTCCACGCACATGGTCATCTTTCATATGGCTTTGCGGCCCAATGTCAGGCCTCATTGTGCAGCCCACTGTGGGATACTACAGCGATCGTTGCACCTCTAGGTTTGGGCGTCGTCGGCCCTTCATTGTTGCTGGGGCTGTCTTTGTGGCGGTTGCAGTTTTCCTCATAGGCTTCGCTGCAGACATTGGGCATTCCGCGGGGGACGAGCTTGCCAAACGCACAAAGCCAAGGGCTGTGGCCATATTCGTGGTTGGATTCTGGGTTCTTGATGTGGCTAACAACATGCTCCAAGGCCCTTGTAGGGCCCTGTTGGCAGACATGTCTTGTAACAACCACAAAAAGATGAGAGTGGCCAATGGGCTGTTCTCCTTCTTCTTGGGCGTAGGGAATGTGTTGGGGTACGCAGCTGGGGCCAATAGCCAACTCCATACACTCCTTCCATTCACAATCACCGAAGCATGCGATGTTTATTGCGCCAACCTCAAAACCTGCTTCTTGATAGACATCGTGTTTCTCCTCACGGTTACCACGTTCGCGATGTTGATGGTGGGTGAGAAGCCGTGGGAGCCCATACACATGGACGGAGAATCAACGCCCTTCTTTGTGCAGTTGATTGGTGCGCTGAAGCAGTTGTCGAGGCCCATGTGGATCCTGATGCTGGTGACAGCCTTGAATTGGGTGGGTTGGTTCCCATTTATAATGTACGACACCGACTGGATGGGTGCGGAAGTGTACGGAGGAAAGCCGAAAGGGAGTCCGGAAGAATCCAAGTTGTATGAGATGGGTGTTCGAGCAGGGGCGCTGGGGCTGATGATAAACTCCTTCGTGCTCGGGTTTTCCTCTTTGGGGATAGAGCCATTGAGCCGTATTGTAGGAGGGCTCAGGTGGGTGTGGGGAATTGTGAACATTATATTTACGGTTTGTATGGGAGGCATGGTGGTGGTTACAACGGTGGCAGAGCGTTGGAGGTCGGTTCATGGGTTGGCGCATCCGCCGCCCAACGTCAGGGCTGGAGCCTTTTCAATCTTTGCAGTGTTGGGCATTCCACTTTCGGTCACTTTCAGCGTTCCCTTTGCGCTGGCATCTATCTTTTCTTCAAATTCCAACGCGGGGCAAGGTAGGTACCAAATTCCTAACTTACTTCCTTCCCATTGGCGCTTACCTATAAATGACTAAGAAGGGGTATTTGTGTAATCTGACGTGGGACAGGGCTGTCCTTGGGAATCCTGAACCTGTTCATAGTGATCCCACAGCTTTTAGTGTCGGCAGTTAGTGGGCCCTTAGACGCAGCCTTCGGGGGAGGGAACTTACCGGCGTTCGTGATGGGTGGAATTGCGGCCTTTGCAAGCGCCATGTGTGCCATCTTCCTGCTCCCCGACCCACCACCTCAGTCTGATGTGTCCTTAACAATGGGCGGTGGCCATTGATTCTTCCACCACTCGTTCATTCTTCCAAATTTTGTATCAACTTCTTCCGTTGTTTACCAGTTAGTTAATAAAAATAGCATAATTTATCTTCAACTCTCCCCTATGTTTCCATTATAACATAACATACATGTATCCTAGAATGCCTGCATCGCAAGGACCAGGGAAATAAGCGAGAAGGGCACCTAGATTCTGACATCTATGGAAGTGAGGTTGATAATCTTAGACATCAATGACTTCAATGTTATCTTAGGGATGGATTGACTAGCCGACAACTATGCCTATATAGATTATCAGGCAAGGGATGTATCAACTAGACCACCGTCTAGAGAAAGTCTCAAGTACAAAGGGGAATGTTCAAGAGACGTCTCAAGGTTAATCTCAGCCATGAAGCAAAAAGGCTGATCAAACACAGAGCGTGAGTGTTCCTAGCCATCATCACCAAAGCTAATAAAGCAAACATCGATATATCCTCCATACTAGTAGTAAGGGACTTTTAGAATTTCTTTACAAAGGAGGCCTACCCACAGTCAGAGGGACAGACTTTGGGATCGAGTTAGAAACTCAGCCGATCTCCAAGGCCCCTTATAGAACGACTTTTTCTGAACCAAGGAACTCAAAGAACAACTGCAAGAACTATTAGTCAAAGGGTTCATAAGACCAAGTGTCTCACCATGGGGAGCTCAAATACTTTCATAAAAAAGAAAGATGGTTCCTTTCGATTGTGTAAAGACTACAGGGAGATTAACAAGGTCACAATAAAGAACAAGTACCCACTTCAATGATCGAAGACCTCTTCAATCAACTTCAAGGGGCATTAGTGTTCTCCAAATAGACTTAACGTCAAGATATCACCATCTAAGGATCAAGGAGAAAGACATACCAAAGACAACTTTCAAAAGCAGGTATGGACACTACGAGTTCACGGTGATGTCTTTTGGAGTAACTAATGCCTCTGCAGCCTTCACAAACCTAATGAACCGAGTATTCAAGGACTTCCTCGACACATTCGTAATCATCTTCATCAATGATATTCTCATTTACTTCAAGACCAAGAGGGAACATGAAACCCACCTCAAAATAGTATTGACAAGGTTACGAACCGATCAACTATGTGCTAAGTTTTTTTAAGTACGGATTTTGCTTCCTGTGGTGGCCTTTCTCGGACATTTGGTGTCAAAAGAAGGTATTTCCATAGACCCACTAAAGTTGAGGCGGTAATGAAATGGCCCCGACCAACTACGGTCAAAGAAGTTAGAAGCTTTCTAGGACTAACAAACTATTACACGAGGTTTATAAAGGACTTCTAAAAAATATTGGCACCTCTAACCCAGCTCACCAAGAAAGGAAAAACTTTCACTTGGACATCAGTATGTGAGAAGAGCTTCATGGAACTCAAGGACAAGTTGGTAACAACCCCGATCCTCACCTACCAGATAACTTAAGAAACTTTGTTATTTATAGCGACGCTTCAAGGAGAGGTCTAAGATGTATACTAATGCAAAATGGAAGAGTGATAGCATATACCTCTCACAAACTAAAAGAATATAAGTGCATTTATCCCACACATAACCTAGAGCTATCAGTCGTGGTGTTTTCTCTCAAGATGTGTCGACACTATGTATATGGAGAAAAAATACAAGTGTATATTGACTACAAGAGCATATAGTACCTTTTCACGCAAAAAAAAAAAAAAAAAAAAAAAAAAAAAAAAAAAAAAAAAAAAAAAAAA
>NW_019268528.1:5177587-5200716 GCF_002738365.1 Cucurbita moschata
AAAAAAAAAAAAAAAAAAAAAAAAAAAAAAAAAAAAAAAAAAAAAAAAAAAAAAAAAAAAAAAAAAAAAAAAAAAAACTCAACATTAGACAAAAAAAGGTGGTTGGAACTAATAAAAGAATATCAGATAGAGATCTTGTACCATCTTAGAAAAGCTAATGTTATAGCTGACGCCTTAAACCGGAAGAAAGCTCCAAAAAGAAATGCTTGGGGTTGGCATCGAGTTCTTAGTTAAAGGCTTAACGACGAGACTGACACAACTAACAATCCAACCTACACTAAGAAGGCGTATAATTGATGCTCAGAAAAATGACCCTTGCCTCAACAAAGTCTTGCTTCCAACCTACACTAAGAAGGCGTATAATTGATGCTCAGAAAAATGACCCTTGCCTCAACAAAGTCTTGCAACAACATGAAGCTAACCGTCCCGAGGGATTTTTCATGTGTACAGGATAAAGGTCTCTTGTGAAGAGGATGGTTGTGCATACCCAAGGACAAAGGACTGATGAAGAAATTACTCATAGAAGCCCACAATTAGCCATTAGCCATCCACCCTGGAAGCACCCAAATGTATCAAGACTTAAGATCCTATTATTGGTAGCAAGAGATGAAACGGGACAGAACGGAGTATGTAAGCCGATGCTTGACGTATCATAAAAAAAAACACCCGTCAAGACTCCTACAACGCCTAAATATCCCCCAATGGATGTGGAAGGACGTTACAATGGATTTCAACCCACGGTTACCTAAGATTAAGAAAGGCTTCACTGTCATATGGGTTATCGTTGATCGATTAACTAAATTCTCACATTTCATCCTTGAGAAGACTACTTACTCAGCAGACAAGTTGGCCCAACTCTACATGGAGGAGATAGTTCGATTACACGGAGTTCTTGTATCAATAGAAGTCTGCAAAAGGTAGTAGGTATGTAGTTAAAGTTCAGTACATCCTTTCACCTTCAAACAGATGGTCAAATAGAAATGCTCGACCGTATTGGAAGACATACTAAGACCATGTATCATAGACTTCACTGGAAGTTGGGATGAGTACCTGCATTTCATGGAATTCGCTTATAATAATTGTTATCAGGCCACCATACAAGGCACTTTATGGACGTAGATGTCGATTCCCTTCCTTTTGGGAAGAAGTGGGAAAACAACAACTATTAGAGCTGGACTTATGCAAATCACCAATGCCGCAATCCAAAAGTTAAAGGTGCTCAAGTTTGATAAAAAGGGAAAACTAAGACCTAAATTTATCTGTCATTTCGAAATATTAGAAAGGATAGGATCTGTGGCCTATAGACTCGCACTATCTCCAAACTTGTCTACCGTACACAATGTATTTCATGTATTCATGCTATGAAAGTATACTCCTAGAATATAGAAATTCTATTATTTTAATAGATTCTATTCTAATCCTTAGAATAGATTCAAATAATCTATCATGATTTTAATGAATCTTGCCCCCCCACCAGCCAGGAAATGAAGAACACAAATCTAGTAGCCCAAACAAGATGTCGGCGTAGTGGCATTTCCTTCGGTTACTGCTAAATCCCTTCAAACTTCATTTTCGTCTTTTTTTTTCTAAAGTTTTTCTAGAAAAAAATATATCCGGTTTATTCAATCCATAAATATAAATAACTAAAAAAACCATCAATTCAAATCCTGAATTTTCGAATTGAGAGATCAAGAATTCTCACTATTTCTTAGATTCATGGACCCAATTCAATTCAGTGGGATCTTTCATTCACATTGTGTTTGCACATGAATCACTTTCCTTATATGCTCATGGTCTTAGCACATGCAAGTTATTCAACAAAATAGATCAAATTTCAAATAACTTTGTTACTCTAAAAAATTTAATCGATTATTGTTTGCGGATCCCTTTTTACAAACAAACAAGGTAGCGACAAAGATAGTGGGACAAAGACATAAAACGTATGGCTGTGAATGAATGCAGCAGATAGGAAGGTAAGGTAAGGTAAGGCCACAAAGTGTGTGTGTTTTTCCATAAGGAAATTAAAGTTTATCCAAAGCCATGCCTGCCTTCGCCAACGCCACCACGCTCTTCTCCTCTCGCATTCCCACTCCCCACAGATGCCACCGCCATCCCTTCCCCATCATCTCCGCCTCCCTTTCCATCCACCGCCGCCACATCGCGACCGCCCTCGCACTGGTGGTCGGGCTGCAGGCTGCAGCACCTCCCGCGCTGGCCCAGACCTGGGGCACCCACTCATTCATTAAGGAGAGATACTTCGAGCCGGGGCTGTCGGGGGAGGAGGCAGTGGCAAGGATAAGGCAGACGGCGGAGGGACTCCACAGCATCCGCGACATGCTGGAGACGATGTCGTGGAGGTATGTCATCTTCTACATTCGTCTCAAGTCGGCTTATCTCTCCCAAGACTTGAAAACTGCCATGTCCGTTTTGCCCCAAGCTCGCCAAAATGAGTATGTTAAGACTGCTAATGAGTTGGTCGATAACATGGCCGAGGTATGTGCTTTAATTACCATTTGATTTTATTTGATTTGAATCCCATCTCAAAATTTTGAATTTTTTTTTTTTTTTTTTTTGACAAATTATGCATTGGAATTTGTGAGATAACGTAGGAATTTAGAGGGTAGTTTAGTAGGATGTTGTAGTTTGTAGTTTGTTGGATGAAAGTTGCACGTCCACTCATTTAGTAAATAATCATGGGTTTATAATAAGAAACACTATATCCATTGGGTATGAGACCTTTTGAAAAACTCAAAGCAAAGTCACGATCGCTTATGCCCAAAGTGGACAATACCATACATTGAAGGGTCGTGTTCATCTAACATAGTTTATATAAATTAAAGAATAATTTGGTTTGTGTTTCAGTTGGATTACTACGTTCGCACACCCAAGGTGTATGAGTCGTATTTGTATTACGAAAAGACACTCAAATCCATGGATGATCTGGTGGCCATACTAGCATAGCCTCAGTTATTAGCACTTAGGATTCATCAAAGGGAGGCCTCATCTTCCATAAATTACTGTACATTTGGATGTTAACAGTCTTATTACAAATACATATGTAAAATTTGTTTATTGGACAGTAATAATATGCCTAAAATCTTTTAATCTTATCATTTGTTTAAAAAAGTACTTAGGTTTAATATATATATATATATATATATATATGAAAAAAATTCATGTGCATGTGATAGCTCTTCTATTTACTCTTTGTTCTCTGTTGAAGAACCAAATTGTACCATATATATTAGGATTTAGAGATCGTTTAGGGATGTTTCATTGTATTTTCAATGGATCATAGGTTACTTCAAAATTTATTTTAAGAGCTATAAATAGATATTGTTATTGTTGTTTTAGTAAGAAGATTTTGACATTGTTGTTTTAGTAAGAAGATTTTGACATTAAAATGAAAGTTTATATTATGTTTCTTATCCATGTACTTGTTTCTTTACATTTTTATGTATAAATTTGCATATAAGAGTCGTTTAAGTAGTTTTGATCATGCTATCTTGTGGAGTAATTCTAATCACGGGTTTATCAACAAGTTTTATTTACTCTTGTTCTTGATCATAAATGTAATCTATTCTAACTTTTTTTTTTTTAAAGTTGATTCCATATGGTGTTTGGGTTCTTAGATAATTTATGTGTAAAAACCTTTTTCTTCAATAAGTTTGTTAGATCAAGTTCCTTTTGCTATCTAATATTTGAAATTTGAAATGATAGGATAACCCTAACTAGTTAAATCTAAAAACTTTCGTAAGTGTTTTAGATATATAAAACCCTAGTCTATACAAATGCTAAAGAACAATTTGATTTCATTCCAAATGATTACAACTCTGGAGAATTTAATCTAATTCCCTTATTGAATTATAATACCTTTAGATCTAAATATATCCAAAAACCTCAAACCCACAAAGATTCACCCTACAAGTGAGTAGTTAGATTCAAATTACTTTGTTAATCACACTTGTTTGAAATTCGAATCATTCCATGAGTAATATGGATCAAGTCATTTTAAGCATGCAACCTAAACTACATAGAATTACAAAATAACTTAGCCATTGACTACAAGAAAGCACAAATGCTCGTTTTACTGCATTTTTTAAGCCTATTTTACCATGACAACATGCATAACTTTATATAGCTTCAAAATGAACCTTTGACCTTCCCATGAGTCATTTCAAGAGTTGTAACTTTCATACTTTATAACTATAATTAGTCACTTGTAACATCCTCTTTATACGAACTTTCTCCGAAAATATCCCAACCTCTTTCAATGTTTGCACAACATCGTCTTCATCTTCATCATATATTATAAACCACACAAAAGACTTCTTCTTGCCCAATTCTCAGTCCCAATGATCTGCTTTTCCTCCTTTTCTCCATCTTCCTCCTTCCGTCGTTGCTCTAACAATGGCCAACTTACTCTGGCAAAACTTCCTTCCTCGTTGAAAATGGCCCACGATCAAAATATGTCGAAACAAATAAAGGGAGCAAAAAGAACAACTTGAAGGAAGAGATCTTTTGGAACAAAGAACGACACTTAGCTTTTCCATTCTCTTTATTGTTGTGAAAAAAACATACATATTATGAGTATTTATAGTGGATAAAGCACTACCTACCTTCTTAAACTTTCTCTTCAAGTTTATAACCTCTAACCATCTTTCTAAGGTTACTAAGTCTATTAATAATTCTCCTAAAGTTACTCCATAAGTTAGTAACTTATTCTACTAAGTCAAGTTTATTAGCTTGTCTTTGTTCGAGATTCATCACTCCCAGCAATTCTCGCATCTCTGCAAATCTAAACCTTGCTAGGACCTTGGTTAGAATATTTGCACGTTGCTCTCTAGAACATACAAACTCCTCAATGATTTGTCTCTTCTCAACACACTTATGGATGAAGTGGAAGGGAGTGTCAATGTGTTGTTGCGTCTGTGAAATTTTGGATTCTTCATTAGTGTAATTAGAGATTTGTTGTCGACGTAGAGAGTTACCAGCTTTAGTACACGTCTAGTCACTTCATTCAACAAATTTCTCAGTCACAATGTCGCAGTTGTTGCCATAAACTCGACCTCACAAAAAGATAGCACCACAGTTTGCTGCTTTTGAGATTGCCAAGAGATCAACTTTCTGTTGACATAAAACGCCATTTCTGTGGTGCTTTTTCTATCATCAATGTCTCTAGGTAAATAACTATCCATAAAACCGACTAGTTCTACGGGACTTTGCCCTCTTTGATACTTCAACCACTCACTATTCCAACAGCATATGAAAGGTCTGAAAGAGTATGAGTCAGGTTGCGATGACTTCCGATGACGTGCCCATACTCAGTAGAATTCACCAAGTTTCCTTCAGTATCTTTTCTTAGTTGTAACTTTGCTTCCATGTGATACTAGGTTAGGTTATACTCTGCCATCTTAAATTGCTGCAACAACTTCTTAGCATAGGTCGATTGCTTTAACATGATGCAATATTTCCTTTGGTCCACTTCAATACAGAGGTAGTACGTGAGTAACCCGAGATCAGTCATCAAAAATTCTTTCATCATTTTTTGCTTGAACTCTTTGACGCCATCCAGAATTGTACGAGTGACGATCATGTCATCAACGTACACGCCAACCATGAGTGTTTCAGCCTCATTATTTCTTGTATACATTACTTGTTTTCGCGAGAACTTTATGAAGTTTAGACTCTTTTGGCAGTTCAAGATATAGGTTTCACTGACCTTGAGAGTTGAGCCATAGAGATCATGACTATACGGTTATCACGACCTGATTTTTGAGGCTTCAAAATTCGGACCGTGACTAAAAAGACAAAAGCAAAAACAATTAAAAAGAAATTAAAAGAGAGGTAGAATAATATATAAAAATACCATTTAATTAAAACATAGGAAAGAGAAGTTTAATTTCAGATATTTCAAAGGGGTTACCAAATATAAAAGGAAACTCAAAAGACTCCAAAATGACAAAACGGACTGATGCTCTAGAACGACCCCTTCTGTGACCACACAACTCTCGAACGCTTCTCCACCTCGACTGGCAGTCTGCGAACACCTGAAAAAGATAAGAAAATTGGGATGAGTATAAAAACTATACTCAATAAGCCACCTACTTGTAGGCTCTCATCGCATTCTAGGCTTAACAGTTTCCCACGGACTTATCTTTGGCTCTAGGATGTCTGGTTCTGGTCTTGTCTCCTTGGGGCTAGTTTTCTGTCCTTTCATTTACACCCTAAGAGTTCCCTTATGTCGAGTTGTGAATGACTAGTGACCTACGAGAAGCTACCTCAAACATGGCTTACGAGACTGCTTGGTATCTTCCTAGAAAGTGAGCTGCAACCCCCTAGGTTCATAGTAGTCCCCCTCATCAAGAAAGGATTACCCTTCCCTTATCCCATCCAACTAAATGGTATGTACGACGTGGGCTCACGTTTTCCATATGAAACAACTAGGAGTAGTGAATTCTAATTAGGAACACCTAGTCCCCCACGAAGCTATGACACCGTTCATACACTTGTAGCCTAAGGGTACTCCTAAGGTAGTTCGTATGTCGTGGTGGTCTATTAGGCTTCTAAGGGAAATGTTAGGTCTATACTTAGTGACTTGTCACTCTAACCTCAAATCCCTAGACTTATCATAAATATGGGTCAAGGAAATTAACTTTGTACACAGAACTATCATCTAGCATCATCATACATAATTCATGCAAAGTAAACATACATGTTCAACGGGACAATAACATCCATCAAGCTCCTGGAGCGCAGAGTTCACAAATTTTCATCCTTCTTTCACCATTAATTAAACATATACATGTATCTAACAGAAGCTTAAAGCATAATTGCAACACTCAGATAATTCTCATAATGCTTTACATAATACATTCATACTCATAATAATCACATTACCTATATTCAATCATGGAAAGCTACCACCTAAGATAAATTCACTAGCATGCATGCATTCCAAGCTATCCCTACAAGTGTTGCTTCCTAAAAATCCATACTTTGACTTACATGATTGATACTTGCCATTTTTTTAGCTTTACTATGAGAATAAGGTGTCCAAAATACTTATTTTCCTCAATTAGGTCCTAAATCACATAAAAATATGACTATAATTAAAATTGGGATGAAAATCGGGCAAACAGAAGCGAACAGGCTGAAAAGGAGCTTACACATGCTGTGTGTCACAGTCATGCTCGTCCAAGGGATATTGCCCATGGCCGCATGCCCATGACAAGCCAACCCCTTTATGTCTTTCCATGTTCTAGTGTTTTCCTTTTGTATTTTTAGGAAGTATGACGTTTCAGAAAAATCATGTCTAGGCCTGCTAGACATGAAATGCCTCAGAATGTACTATACAGGGGGATATGACTAGTTGTCAACTTCTCCCTACCCAAAGTTATATACTGTGAGCCGTTGTTGTTACTCTCTTGCTTGCTTATATAACGTCTCTTTCAAAAATCTCTCTCTGCCCTCGTTTTCTAAAACCTTCTCTTAAACCGAGGCCAGAGGCTCGAACATACGTCGCTTGGCCGTAGGCGACGCAAGAACGAATTGGCTTAGCTCACTTGTCGTTGGAAAGTGAGTGCCGCACAATCGCAAGTCCGCTGCCATCAAGAGTGCGATTGTGACACCCTGCACGCGCTCCCATGCACCAGAGAGGAACTCCGCATGCACCTCCATGTGTGAGTATGAACGTGCTTGAGGGAGGAGGACGCGCGCTCTGGTGCTACCATGTGGCGCGCTCGGGTTGGTCAGTCAGTAACGAGTGCATGGGTTCAAATTTGGAAGCGTTCACTAGAAATATGAATTCTCTTACGCTGAAGCATGGCCACAAGGAGTCAGGTCGGCAATTCGGGTCGCGTGCGGGTTCTCGAGTCATGGACTCTGGTAGCGGGCTGCAGGCCTTCGAATCTTGCCCGACGCGAGGTATTTCGTTGATTTTTCTTTGCCTCTGGATGCTTGACACGTGGCCCTTCTTCTCCGGCGATGCGCTGCCCCTTCCCCGTCTGACACGTGTCCCAGCCGCCTTCTGACGCATTCTCCTACCCCAGTGCTGCGATTTTCAGAGTACAATATTTTTCCATTTTCTTCGCATTTTCATATTTCTTTCTACGTAACTCGAATTAACACCGTTCCTTCACATTATTTTTAAAGTTTATATCCTTCTACAAGTAGGTATTTTTCTTGTAATTTATTTCTAATCACATAGATAATTAACTTAGTCTAAAGATGGCAAGAAACATCAATAATACCTACCTCCTTTGACATATGCTGGAACTCCTATTTTTTATCGGAATCGAATACTACTTCTTTCATAGATTATGAGCGTAATTCTCCCTAGATTAATATACTCCAATTTTAGATTCTAACTCTTAATATTTTTCGCAAATCTGAAGAAAATTCGAGAATAAAGATTCAAGAACTACCTTCGAATTTTTTTGCGTTTCTTGACGGTTTTGGACGATTCAAAGGTCCAGAATACTTCTCCTCTAGGTTCTATGAAGGTTTCATGAAGAAGGCTCGACCAAAATCGGACTCCTCGTTATCGGAGCGACTGTTACCTCTCTCTCTCTCTATTCATTTTCTTTTCTTTTCTTTTCTTTTCCCCTGAGAAAAGGTCCGATCCATTAATATCATGATTGGGTCGCCAATTGTCTTGATCGTGGGATATCATTGAGAAATAGGAATCCGTGGCTACTGCAGTTTTACCGGTCTGCCTGTCCCCAATAATTAATTCTCGCTGACCACGTCCGATAGGAAGGGCAGAATGACCGAGTTTCCCCTCTCGTGTAGACTTTGACCATATTTCTAATTTTCCACCATTTTTCTTTTATAATTTTCTTAAGTTCCTCGTTTGTTTCTAAGGATTTTTCTCTCCTACCTCGTCTCAAAATTTAGTCTTTAAGATCCATGAAAGTTTGACTTTAAAGATAAAATTAAATTTAAAATTTTCTGTCAGAGCTCCGGTCTTACAAAGGTTTTATTGGAGTCTTCTACAACTAAGTTCAAGTTAAAAAGACTTCTAAAATCACAAAAGTGCACTATGATATTTAGAGGGGACATTCCCCGTGAAAGATCACCTAAAGATAAAAAGTTGCTTTCGACTTTGGAGTAGAGGTTCAAGCTCATTATAAACTTGTGGTTAATAGGAATATGTGACCACCTTAACAGTTGTCCTTAGGTTAGGAAGAGGGTGCTCACAAAGTTAAGGATGTGGAACTGTCATGGTAGACTAGCAAACTCGGGAGTCGAGGACAACAAAATAAGGATGAAGTTATGGCCACACCTTCACCATCTGAAGAGAGGAAGTCCAGACACTATGGAAATGAGAATTTACCTTTGAGTGGATTATAAAGTGATCGCTTGTGAATGTATATATTAAAATAGTGTAAAATTTACAAGAATAAGTGCAAGTATACGCTATCACAAGTAGCAAGTAATAAGCAAATTATCAATTCCACATGAAACTTATCTTTTTGGTTACTTTTGTTGCTGGAAATTAAGTGAGTTTTGATATCATTCAAATGGGTGTTATTGAGTTATACTATTTAAACAGAAATTATGCAAAGTGTCAACTCGAAAAACAAAAACAGAAAATAATGAAAAAATCAACCATAATGAGAAAAGTTGGGTAAAGAGAAATTAAATAGATAAATTGTTGAACTTTATGGTAGATTTTAGCTCTGTTTAATAGATTTTGAAGCCCATTTTCGAGAGTCAATGCATGGTGATTACTTCCTTAGCCGTTTTGTAATTTCTATTAATAATGCTCTAGAACAATAATTATTTATAACCCTTTAATTACCTTGAGTATCTTTGCAATTGAAACTAGAGTATTAAAGAGAATTTTATCCCCCTCTTCTTTCGAATAAGAAAACAAACATGTATGTATGTAGAGTGACGAACTAAACAAACATGTAAGGTTTAGCTCTTCATACAAACTATACTAAAAAAAGGAATTCACATCTTAATCATGTAAAATTGATAAAATAAGAAAAAAAAAAGTAAAAGATTAGAGAGTTATCAAGCTTTGTTGTTGTCCTTCAATGAAAGTTCCATTCATTTGATCTCTCACGTCCACATCTTTGCCTTAATTTATCCTTCTTCGTTTTCTTTTCCTTCTTTTGTCAACAACCAATGAATTAGCGTTCTTCTTCTTCCTTTCTGGTTTCACAGTAACAGAACCGTCTATTGTGTCTATTTTATTTTTTTCCCATTTTGTGGCTCTCCCTTCTTTTTTGGTAATATTTTCATTTTATATTGCTCGTTGCTCCCATTTAGGGCTGAAAAGGAGTAAGTCGTCCACCTAGAATGTTCCTAATTTGGTAATCAATGTCACATGGCTTGCTAATTTGGATTATAATTTCCATGTCATCCCCAAAAAATTTGCGTTCTAAATTGCTTCCGTATCCAGGTCAGAAATTTGTTTCCAAATTCGGTAGCATGGTTGTTTCTAGATTTAGTACAGCATGATGGTTCAGCATAAATGTTCGGAAACTTTACCAAATAACTCAATTAATTGTTCAATTAATTCTGATTTATGAAAATTGATATTGTTTTTATGTTGAACCATAATAAACTATTTCATAGTTATTAATTAGAATAAATGAGCAAAAATGGTGAGCATGTTGCAAGGATACATGAAGTTAGGATATTATGCTTACATGTGAGGAATCAACCCTGAGCTGAAGGGAGACAAGCTACCACACTAGGGCTTACAAGCAGTTCCCTAGGGTCCTATATAGTCATCCAAGAGGCTGTTGTGCTCGGATGAGTGGATGTTGAGTTATCACTACCATATGAGACTCGATAGGTCAGCCATGAGCCAATCTAAAGCCACTCAAGACGTACACCAAGAGGTTCTTAAAATAATTAACTAATCCTTTAATAGTTTGTATTAAACTTAGAAGAGTGTTAGTGGTCCGGTGAGCAACGTATCAGGGTGTCATGTTACAGAGAAGGTCTTGGATTGGCCACCTGAGAAGGAACTAGGAGGCTATCTTTGGAGATATAGTAGGGACCATAAGAGTCATGGCAAGGTCCAAGATAATTTCATATGTTTGAAAGAAAGAACATATTGAACACTAATTTAAGAACCGATTGAGTATTAAGAAAAAATCTATTATGTCCTTCGACACTACTGATACCCATAGAGTTTAAGGACCTAACGAATAATGTCATGGTTATGTAATATGGTATTCATTGTTGTCATTGATCACATACCGGTGCTCTTGAGATTTAGAGTGCCAATATTGAGGTTGTGGTTAGGGTGACACCATGCAATCAACACAACTATTAGTCTAGCCATATCAAACCCCACTTTGAGCATAAGCTCTCATGACTTTGCCTTTTGTTTTCCCAAGAGGTCTCATACCAATGGAATAGTATTTCTTACTTGTATACTCATGATCTTCCCTTTAATTAACGAAATGTGGGACTCCACTCCCAAAAATCCTCAAGAATGAACAAATGTTAGATATGACCCACGATCAAAATATACTGAAACAAATAAATAAAGCAGTAAAAAACAATTTGAAGGGAGAGTTTCTTAGAACAAAATAACTTCAAGCATTAGCTTGTCAGCTGGGGTAAAGAGTACATGTGAATACTATTTATAGGATAGAAACGCTAATAAATATTGGGAAGAAAACTTTCTTCATAGCTGACAATTCTTGGAAACTCTAGTAAATTTTCTAAACTTACTCAAGTTAATAACTACTAAAAATTATCCAAGTTAATAACTTATTTTGCTAAGTTAAGCTTATTGATTCACAGGCTCGACCCTTACCTGGTTGAATAGGCACTATCTAAATTGTTAGGGTGACAATCTATATTTCCAGAGTAGGGTTGTGATAGCTACACCCACTTAACTTACAGTGTTATGATTTGAATTTTGAGGGTTCTCAAAACTCAGATCATGTCTTTAAAAACTTAAAAGATGAAAAGTAAAAATTTATGCGTTTAAAAAAAAATATATAAAACATAAATACATTTTATTTACAAATATAAAATGAATTTTATGAGTTTCCAAAAACTAATATCTACGTAGATAGTGGTTGAGAGGAAGGAGTGCTCGAGGCCTGTTCCATCCAAGGGAACAGCCCCAACAGAATCATAGGGGATCATATAATGTGTAATACGTGGTGTGGGGTTTGGGGTATCAGTGCTCATCTCATTCCCAAACCATGTTTCCTTTCCTCCATCTAACCAACCTCCCCACATCACCCTCACCCGCCGCTCTCAACAACTCCCTCCATCCAACACCAACACCAACACAACAAACCCTCCTTTTTGCTCACCCAATTACTCCCCTTTGCCTTCCCTCAATCCACATTTCTTCACCTTCCCATCATCTCTCCCCCTCCCCCTTTACCCTATCTTCCATGTGCGTATATTCACATTCCCCTCCCGTCACTTTTCTTTCGGTTTTCGAGCAAGATTTCATATTGATTTTGACACTCGAGTACAAAATAGGTATATGAATAAACCGATACCACATACAAATCAGAGCAATCATAAACAAATGAACAATCACTATTTATACTAAAAAGATTCTTTTTTTTTTTTTTTTGTATTCGTCAACCATAAAAATTTTAAGATTAAGCGTGTTTTAGGTCAAATAATTTTATATTGGGTGACCTCTTAAAAAATTTTATTATGATGTATGTGTTGTGAGGATAGTTTTCCGTCTTACAACTAAAAAGTAAATAATGTGATCATGTTGCAGAGGATCTGATTCGAATTCTAGAAATGAGTTATTACACCAATGAAAACGTTTCTCACTTATATACTCACGATATTTTTTTTTATATTTGTTTTTATTGCGAATGCAGAATAATTTAAGTCGCACTCCTACCGGTTCTCATTTACTTAATGAATCGAAAAAGTAAAATTTGCAAATAAGTAGTTGGTGATGAAAGAAACAATGAAAAAAAAAGGGAAAGTAGGTGGGTGAGGAGTGAGCACACGTGGGAATGGCAGGAGAAAAGAAAGCAGTGCAGGAGGGGGCAGCTGAGTT
Organism: Cucurbita moschata; assembly: GCF_002738365.1. Classification (NCBI taxonomy): domain Eukaryota; kingdom Viridiplantae; phylum Streptophyta; class Magnoliopsida; order Cucurbitales; family Cucurbitaceae; genus Cucurbita; species Cucurbita moschata. The sequence goes on from NW_019268528.1 coordinate 5,190,606, forward strand.
GAGATGAAAACAAGACATGCATGATTGACAATACCCCACCTACATCACCATTCTTTTACATACATTTCCCTCTCTTTTTCCTTTGCTTCCTTCCTCGTTCATTCGTATCATATCAACTCTAATCATTCTTATAAATAATATTTTGTTCTCTTTCTTAATCCATATGAAATCCTACCACTAATTAGACTATTCCTTAGTATACTAATACTATGCCCTAATAAAAAAGAAAATAGAGCTTATGGTTGGAAGGGTTTAGGTACCCCTAAAAGTGGTACGAAAAGAGAGGGAAAGGAGGCCTACACCTAAGAGTTGTAGACTTGTACGCCTACGCTCCTTTTCTCCATCTCTACCCTAATTTATTAATTAATTCGTGGACCCACTTTAAGTTTCACCTGTTTTTTTTCCCTTTATAATATGTCTTCTTTTGTTCTTTTCTTTTCTTTCTTTTTACGTTTCTCATAATTAACACGCCCACCTCTGCTTCTGCTCACACAAGTACATAACAATTTTTTCAAAGTAATTACGTGGACTTTTCATTAAATTTTGACCCATGCTCTTTTCTTTACTTACAACTAACTTCCTATTTTTTCACAAATTTAAGAGAGAACTAATTTTATTTAGATGATTTAGAATGTAATAGATTGAAAATAGCCATCTAAATTCATTCATTTATCAAACTTTGAGTTTTAAATTCATATAATTATTAATTTTGAGTTTCTCAATCTATATTTAACTTAAATTTCTATAAATAGCCGAAGGAGGTCCTACTAGTGCCACCCACTAGTATGGAAGTCCCACCTAGCCAGTTGCCAACCACGCTTACACTGGATGTATTACAAGCATTCATATCGACCTCAATGGAAAATCAAATATTACAAGCATTCATGTCGACCTCAATGGAAAATCAAGCTCTGATGATTCAAATGATGCAAACACTGGTTGCTAATCAGACAACAATGTAGGGGACTATGATCGTGGAGTCCTGTTACCTAAAAGATTTTGCGTCACAAGGAGAAACTATCACTTGGTGACAGTTTAAAGAAGCCTACCTTCGCAAGTACTATCCCATCACTGCCAGAATGAAAATGTAGGCAGCGTTTCTAGAGCTCAAACAGGGAGACAAGTCGGTGGAGGAGTACGATTGGGAATTCAACAGGCTGGCAAGATTTTCTCCAGCATTCGTTAGTACTGGGGAGTTGAAGGACAAGCGATTCATTACTAGCCTAAGGGAGGACCTAAAGGGGCATGTGGCAGTCCAAGCATCCTCTGATTATGCGGAAGCCCTTCAAGTGGCGATCCTCATCAACATGCCCTGCATCGACAAGTTACAGTCATGATCAGCCCAGTCATCCCACGCCGCAGTTCAAGAGAAGAGGACAAAATAGAACCACCCCAGAACTGGTAGACCGCCCTGTGGTCGCACTGATAAGCGGGGGAAAGCCCTGGTACAAAACAGGACCATTTGTCTTAATTGTCGGTGTCCTCACTCGGGGGAGTGCAGAGTAGGAACAAATGCATGCTACATATATGGTCAAACAAGGCACTTTGCAGCAGATTGCCCTCAGAGGAACGATCAGCATACCAACCGACCTACGACACAAAATCAAAGGGGTCGGAGTGCTCAGCATCAGCAGGGGCAAGCTATAGCCCATGCAACCACAGCCAGGCAAGCTGACGAGCCTGACGCAGTTGTTATAGGTACACTACCCGTCTTTGGTCATTTGGCGTTAGTGTTATTTGATTTGGGTTCTACACAATCGTTTGTATCTAAGGAATTTGTTGAGTTAGCACACTTAGAAAAGGAACCCTTAGAGATCACCTTGTCGATATCCACCCCTTTCCACGAGCTACTGATGGCTACTCATAGGGTTAAGGGAGGTAGTGTAACAATGTCAAAACGTGTCGTCGAAGCCGCACTGATAGTGTTAAGCATGCAAGACTTCGATGTCATCTTGGGTATGGATTAGCTAGGCGAGAATCACGCTCTGATAGATTGTGAGACTCGAATAGTGACTCTTAAACTCTCGTTAGGGGACAACTTTACCTACAAGGGAGCCACTTCCAAAAGAATCCCAAGCGTTATAACAACACTGAAGGCCAGAAAGATGATTCGTAGTGGCGCAAGTGCATTTTTAGCCAGTGTGACCTTAGACAACAGTAACGAGCAGACATTCTCATTAGTACACATCGTTAGGGAGTTCTTAGATGTATTTTCAGAGGATTTGCCACGTTTTCCTCAGTTAGGGACGTCGATTTTGAGATCGATCTAGAACCAGGAACTGCGCCGATCTCTAAGACACCCTACAAAATGAAACCTACAGAACTCAGGAAATTGAAGGAAAAGTTACTGGAGTTGTTGGATAAGGGTTTTATTCGACCTAGTGTATCACCTTGGGGAGTCCGTGTTCTTTGTCAAGAAGAAGGATGGGTCTCTATGACTGTGTATTGATTATAGAGAGCTAAACAAGATCACTATAAAGAATAAGTACCCCCTCTCATGAATTGATGACTTGTTTGATCTCCTACAAGGAGCAACAGTCTTCTCCAAATTTGACTTGAGGTCAGGGTACCATCAGTTGAGGATCAGAGAAAAGGATATACTCAAGACGAACTTCAGAAGTCGTCATGGACATTACGAGTTTCTTGATATGTCTTTTGGCCTTACCAATGCACCAACAATTTTCATGGAACTAATGAGCAAGGTATTTAAGGAATTCTTAAACACTTTTGTTATAATGTTCATTGACGACATTCTGGTATACACTAAGCTAGAGGCAGAGCACGAAGAGCACTTGAGGAAAGTCCTGACAATACTGAGAGCCAAGTAGTTGTACGTCAAGCTCTTGAAGTGCGAGCTATCTGAAGTAGCGCTTCTTGGTTATGTGGTGTCAAACAGAGGGATCACAGTGGACCCAGCTAAGATAGAAGCAATGATGAGGTGGCCAAGGCCGACCAGATCACTGAAGTGTGGAGTTTTCTAAGGCTAGTTGGATATTACAAAAGGTTCATCCTGGACTTCTCCAAAATATCTTCAATGCTAACTCAGTTAACCAAGAAGGGCAAGCCCTTTGCTTAGACTCCAACTTGTGAACAAAGTTCCAGGAACTCAAAGGGGAGGTTGGTGACAGGACCAATTCTCACAGTTCCAGATGAGTCAGGTAATCTCGTAGTGTATAGCAACGCATTGGGGAAAAGTTTAGGGTGTGTGCTCATGCAGAAGGGTAAGGTGATAGTGTATGCTTTTAGGCAATTGAAGGAATATGAATAAAACTACTCCACTCATAACTTCGAGTTAGCAGCGGTAGTGTTTGCTCTGAAAACATGTCGACACTACATGTATGGAGTAAAAGTTCAAGTCTTCATTGATCATTAGAGCCTCAAGTGCCTGTTTACTCTGAAGGAGCTCAATATCAGACAGAGGCAATGATTGGAACTTGTAAACAATTAGGACATCAAGATCCTGTACCATTCAAACAAAGCCAATGTCGTAGTTGATGCATTGAGCAGAAAAGTCGTTCATACTTCTGCGATGCTCACCAAGCAGGAAAAGTTACAAGATGAGATGAAGAGGGCTGGAATCGATGTTATAGTTAGAGGTGGTATCGCTTAGATAGCACAGATGACCTTAAAACCCACCCTACAAAAACAAGTTATTGACGCCTAGAACTCTGATGAACACCTTAGTAAAGTGTAGAGTCAGACTGAGACAGGGAGACCAACTGGGTATTCTATCTCCTCAGACGAGGGTCTGTTATGGCAAGACCGCCTGTGCGTTCCCCAAGACGAGAAAATCCTAAAAGATATTATGACTGAATCCCATAATACATCTTATACGTTCCACCCTGGAAGTACAAAGATGTAGCAGGATTTGAAAGGATGTTATTGGTGGCCATGGATGAAGAAGGACATAGTGAATTTCATAAGTCGTTGCTTGACCTGCCAGCAGGTGAAGGCCTTGAGACAGCACCCAACAAGATTGCTACCCCCTTGAATGTTCCTTAGTGAAAATGGGAAGCAGTTTGTATGGACTTCATCTCGGGCTTGCCAAAGACCAAGTAGGATTTCAACGTAATCTAGGTAGTTGTAGATGGACTGACCAAGACGGTCCACTTCATTCTAGGAAAGTTCATATATGGAGTGGATTGGTGGGCTCAATTATATATCAGGGAGATAGTATGCCTGCACGGCGTACCAGTGTCTATAGTATCAGGTTGAGACACCAGGTTCACCTCTCAGTTATGGAAAAGTCTCCAGAAAGCACTTGGAACCTAGTTAAGGTTTAGTATAACATTTCATCCTCAAACGAACAGACATACTAAAAGGCTGAATCAGATTTTAGAAGATATGTTGCGAGCCTATGTAATAGATTTCTTTGGGTGCTGGGATGAACATTTGTGTTTGATGGAATTTGCCTACAATAACAATTATCAAGCTACCATCCAAATGGCCCTTTTTGAGGCACTGTATGAGCGTAGGTGTCGAACACTAGTATTTTGGGAAGAGGTAGGCACGCAGTAACTACTGGGACTAGAGTTGGTTCGAGTCACCAACGTAGCGGTGAAGAAAATCAAGCAGAGAATACTCACCACACAGAGCCGAACGAAGAGCTATGCATATTTGCATAGAAGGGACCTCGAATTCGAGGTGGGTGACCATGTGTTCCTGAAGTAGCCCTTATGAGGGGGGTGTTGGGGTTCAGAAAGAAGGGAAGTTGAGCCAAGGTTCATAGGCCCCTTCGAGATTCTAAAGAGAGTTGGGGTTGTGGCCTATAGAATTGCCTTATCACCGAACCTTGTCGCCATACACAATGTGTTCCATGTATCCATGTTGCGAAAGTACACTTCAAACCTTACCCATGTGATCGAACATGAAACGCTTCCTCTTCGGGAAGATCTATCTTATGAGGAGAAATCTACAAAATTTTGGCTTAAGACAATAGGTGATTGCGCAACAAAGTTATCCCCTTAGTGAAGGTCTCATGGGATAATCATCGTGATAAGGACGCAGCCTGGGAAAGAGAAGAAGATGTGAGAAGAGCCTATCCCGAACTCTTTCAAGAGATGCCAACTTTCGAAGGATGAAAGTTTCTTAGGAGGGGAGAGTTTGTAATGCCTTAAAAACAAATCTGGTCAAAGTCAATAGAGGGGTAAATAAGTCATTTTGCCCCTCCAGCGATTATAAGGGTCCAAGGACCCTTAATCAATCAGATCCACCTGCAAAAGAAAAGAAAAGTGTGAAAGAAAACTTCAGAGAAGAAAAGTAAGCCGTCGGAGTACTCGTAGGACTACAGCTGGAAATTTGCCTTCAGCCGTGAATCCACACACAAAGACCCCCTTCTTGGAAGGACAAATAGGATTGAGAGGTCGACACTCCATTTCTGTCAAGATTTGAGATCTCACAAGGTAAAATTCTTGAACGAACCTCTTCAAATATGAGTTCTTATTAAATGAATCGAGTTCTGAAATCTTGATATATTCATTTAGGAGCAACTCTCCATTGGAACCGTGAAGAAGTTTGGCCTAAACCTCAATCTGAAAGTGGAAACCCGAGAATTGTCCAAGAATAATAAGCGAACTTCCAACACGGATATCCCGTTCTGTGTTGAAGTAAAATTCAAGAAAAAAATATCGAGATGCAGTTTGAATCATGATCTATAACTTCGTCAAAGAAATCATAACGATTTGGATTTTAGATCAAAAGATATGAAAAAGATAGTATGAGAAGAAATCTAATCAGAAATCGAATTTCGCATTCTATCAGGATAGCGAGAGTTTTACCGACGACCATCGTCCACCGACGATAGGAGAAACGCATCTCAGCCAAAGATGGACACGCGTTGAGTTTTTTGTGGAGCCACGCGTCATACGCCAGGTGGAGCAATGCAGCTTCGTCCTTTTCGTGACACGCGACTGACCTGACCCACTGACTCGCTCTGATCCGCGACCCAGAAAAGCAGTCGACCGGTCCAACTCAAACCATCGCCTGATACCTGGTTCGTGACCCGCGACTGCAGATATCTTCTCCACGCTTGGAACTCGCCACGTGGAACCTTCGAGTGGACACTTCTGGAGCGTGAACAGGGCGTGGCGGCGCGTGTGAGGCATTTTTTTGACCCATTTGACAGCTGTTTGCCTGATTTTTGTCCTAGTTCCAATTCTAACTATGTTTTATGTGTATAGGGACCTAATCGAGGAAAATCAATATTTTTTGACACCCTACTTGCATAGAAACGCTAGTGAAAGGGCACCCGTCAACCAAGTAGTACCACATGAAATTTTAGAAAGAAATACTTGTAGGAATCACTTGGTATGCATGCGTGCTAGTTTAATTACCTTAGGTAAATAGAATTTCCATGGAATGAGCTTACATAATAAGATAAAGTATTCTGAGGAGTCCATCATGCTTTAAATTTTTGCTTAGTAAGTATCTGCTTATACATGCTATAAGGAGAATGGAAAACTGTGAACTTTACGTTCCGGGTGCTGACAGATGTTATCGCCCCGTTGAACATGTTTGCCTATTTTACATGAATTTTGTATGATATATCTAGATGTTGATGTTTGCACACCAGGTTAATACTTTGTTGTTGCACACTAAGATAATGTTTATGAATAGTTATTACGATAAGCCTAGGGATTCATGATTAAAGTGACGAGTCATTGAGTTTAGACCTATCCCTTCCCTAAGAGCCTAACAGATCACCACGGAAAACGAAGTATCTTAGGAGTATTCTTAGGCTGCTAATTGTATGAACGGTATCCATAGTTTCGTGGGAGGACCAGGGGTTCTTGATTAGTTCTCACTGCTCCTAGTTGTTTGGAATTGGAAATGTGTCCCCACGTTGTACAGCCCATTAGCGGCATGGGAAAGGGTTGGGTCGTGCCCACCAACAGGGGACTATCATGCCTAGGAGGTACTCAGTGACACAATCGCACTTTCGAAGGCAGCGGACTAGCGATTGTGCGGCACTCACTTTCCAATGACAAGTGAGCTAAGCCAATTTGTTCTTGCGTCGCCTATGGCCAAGCGACGTATGATCGAGCCTCTAGCCTCGGTTTTAAAAGAAGGTTTTAGAAAACGAGGAGAGAGAGAGATTTTAGAAAGAGAGATTTTTGAAAGAGACGTTATATAAGCAAGCAAGAGAAAGATAACAATGGCTTAGCATATATAACCTTGGGTAGGGAGAAGTTGACAACTAGTCATATCCCCCTATAGTACATTTTGAGGCATTTCATGTCTAGCAGGCCTAAACATGATATTTTTGAGGTGTCATACGCCCTAGAACTAGAAAAGGAAAAACACTAGATGGAAAGACATGACAAGGGTTTGGCTTGTTATGGGCATGCGGCCATGGGCAACACGCCTGGACGAGCATGACCGTGACATCCTCCCCCACCTAATTGGTTAACGTCCCTGTCAATCGACTACTTTCAAACCTTGCGATGTGGGTGGCGGCGGAGTTCAAATCTTCGGCGCGTTCCCAACTTGTTTCCTCTATAGGGAGTGTTGGGTTTTATGTCCTAAAACTCATAGTTTGTAAACAAAGATATATTCTATTTTCAATAAAGTTATTATTGATGTTTATTCACTAAAAATTGTTATTGAATAAAGTGAACTTTACGATCATTAATCTAAATCCAATAAACTAAGAACACTCTAGCTATAGTATGATTACTTGAACTATATGTAGAGACATAAGAGTGGATCAAGTTCAAGTATATAGTCAAAATGATCTATAGTATAAGGATAAGGCTGAGTACCTTATTCTGGGAACACTATGGATACGACCCACTTTTGTATATGATATAAACAATGTGATCACTAAATTGTGCATGTGGAGACATGTAAGTGGGGGCGTCCTATGCAATGAATATTGCATAAGATCGGACCATGAAGAAAACCACTCTCACTTTATAAAGTCGTTTACTGTTGAGACTGATTTTCTTTTCATTCGATAACCTAGGTAACTCGGTTTTAATCCTGAGCTAACCATGAACTCCTGTTTATTCGGAATTATTCTTAGATTTGCATGGGTGAGAGTGGCTCTAGTTCGCCAACTCAATAGGCCTCCCATTTCAGGGGTAAGACTGGGTGAATGGCTGGGGACGTGGGGTGCAAGACGGAATTCACTCCTACCCACTTTTAGGGATAGAAGAAAGGTAGTTCTCTTAAGCACTGACTCCAGGTCTTGAACAAGAGGCCCCACCCTCTCATTGGCCTGAGAGGGATTCGGTTTACTGGTTGGACCACAAACCAATTGTTCATTAGAGGATTAGTGAGACATAAGGAACAAGAAGTAACTTCAGGGGTAAAACGGTAAATTGCTCCAGCTCTAGTTACGAACAACTTATGAAGGATCGACTTACTAATCATGGTTATATCAGATGGACAGAAATATATCTATAGTGAGGGGAGTGCAACTACTAGGCTATAGTCGAGTGTCCTAGTAGTTAACGAATGTTGGTTAACCAGGTTAAGGGAGTGCAACTACTAGGCTATAGTCGAGTGTCCTAGTAGTTAACGAATGTTGGTTAACCAGGTTAATGAGTTTAATCTACTAGGCTATAGTCGAGTGTCCTAGTAGTTAACGAATGTTGGTTAACCAGGTTAATGAGTTTAATTGGTTAATCTTGGATCGTTGGAGCCCATGATCTATAGGTTCATTAGATCCCTCTACTAGTTCATATCGGACTAAACCATAGAACAGTGTGACGAGTGAGTTCGAAGTGTTCGAAATCAAATTAGGAAATATGCGTTACATATATACGATATATGCAATTTTGTTTTATTTACGAATTAAACGAAAAGAGAGAATCTGAGATATTTAAATAAGATTTAAATATCTTAATCAATTATGTGTCGGAATTGATTGAGATTGGCATTTGAATTATATTAAATATTAATTAAATAGTTTAATTAATCATTTAATGTTACTTTAATTTGAAATTCATTATTCAAATTAATTGTTGAATTAAAATGAAGAAAGTCAAAATGTTGACTTTCATCTAATGGAAAAATCCATGTTAGTGGAATTTTGAGGTGTCAAAATTTGGTTTAACCAAACTTGCATGTTTGCCAAATAAACCCCACAAGTTTGAGTGAAATTTTGAGTGTCAAAATTTGGTTAACTCAAACTGTTGGTGTGAATATAACACATGCGGAAGCAATTTGGATCTTAAGCACTTTTAGAACATCAATTATTGTAAATTACTAGCATGTTCATAAGTATTAAAACTTAATGAGTTTAAATACTAACCTTTTGTAGTTCAAACTTCTTTTGCCTCACGAACCGGTTTCGAACCACCACTAGTGTCTTCTCCACTATCCTCCGGCCTTAGAACAGGATTGTGGAATCCGGTGAGTGACTAAACTTGGGAGGGATTTTGTATATGTGAAAGAGAGTGTTTGTGAGAAGTTTTTCTCAAGGTTTTTCATCAAGATGAAGAATCCCCTCCAAGTATCATGATCACTCTATTTAAAGAGTCAAGTTTGCATGTTCATGCAAACTTGAGATCACCAAATTTTGACACTTAAAATTCCACTCAAATGTTTGGGATTATGTGGCAAGCATGCATGTTTGAGTTAACCAAATTTTGACACTCAAAATTCCACTCAAACTTGTGGGGTTTATTTAGCAAACATGCAAGTTTGGTTAAACCAAATTTTGACACCTCAAAATTCCACTAACATGGATTTTTCCATTAGATGAAAGTCAACAATTAATTTGAATAATGAATTTCAAATTAAAGTAACATTAAATGATTAATTAAACTATTTAATTAATATTTAATATTAATTCAAATGCCAATCCCAATCAATTCGACACATAATTGATTAAGATATTTAAATCTTATTTAAATATCTCATATTCTCTCTTTTCGTTTAATTTGTAAATAAAACAAAATTGCGGTTAAATATATCGTATATATGTAACGCATATTCTCTAATTTGAATTCGAACACTTCGAACTCACTCGTCACATTATTCTATGGTTTAGTCCGATATGAGCTAGCAGAGGGACCTAATGGACCTATAGATCATGGGCTCCAACGATCCAAGATTAACCGATTAAACTCATTAACCTGGTTAACCAACATTCGTTAACTACTAG
>NW_019268528.1:5201029-5264757 GCF_002738365.1 Cucurbita moschata
TATAGATCATGGGCTCCAACGATCCAAGATTAACCGATTAAACTCATTAACCTGGTTAACCAACATTCGTTAACTACTAGGACACTCGACTATAGCCTAGTAGTTGCACTCCCCTCACTATAGATATATTTCTGTCCATCTGATATAACCATGATTAGTAAGTCTAGTAGTTGCACTCCCCTCACTATAGATATATTTCTGTCCATCTGATATAACCATGATTAGTAAGTCGATCCTTCACACTCCCCTCACTATAGATATATTTCTGTCCATCTGATATAACCATGATTAGTAAGTCGATCCTTCACAGGTTGTTTGTAACTAGAGGTGGGTCAATTTATCATTTTACCCCTGAAGTTACTTCTTGTTCCTTATGTCTCACTGATCCTCTAATGAACAATTGGTTTGTAGTCCAACCAGTAAACCGAATCCCTCTCAGGCCAATGAGAGGGTGGGGCCCCTTGTTCAAGACCTGGAGTCAGTGCTTAAGGGAACTACCTTTCTTCTATCCCTAAAAGTGGGTAGGAGTGAATTCCGTCTTGCACCCCACGTCCCTAGCCATTCACCCAGTCTTACCCGTGAAATGGGAGGCCTGTTGAGTCGGCGAACTAGAGCCACTCTCACCCATGCAAATCTAAGGATAATTTCGAATAAACAGGAGTTCATGGTTAGCTCAGGATTAAAACCGAGTTACCTAGGTTATCGAATGAAAAGAAAATCAGTCTCAACAGTAAACGACTTTATAAAGTGAGAGTGGTTTTCTTCATGGTCCGATCTTATGCAATACTCATTGCATTGGACGCCCCCACTCACATGTTTCCACATGCACAATTTAGTGATCACATTGTTTATATCATATACAAAAGTGGGCCGCATCCATAGTGTCCCCAGAATAAGGTACTCAGCCTTATCCTTATACTATAGATCATTTTGACTATATACTTGAACTTGATCCACTCTTATGTCTCTACATATAGTTCAAGTAATCATACTATAGCCAGAGTCTTCTTAGTTTATTGGATTTAGATTAATGATCATAAAGTTCACTTTATTCAATAAAAAATTTTACTGAATAAACATCAATAATAACTTTATTGAAAATAGAATATATCTTTGTTTACAAACTATGAGTTTTAGGACATAAAACCCAACACAAACATGCATGCTTGCCACATAATCCCAAACATTTGAGTGGAATTTTAAGTGTCAAAATTTAGTGATCTCAAGTTTGCATGAACATGCAAACTTGACTCTTTAAATAGAGTGATCATGATACTTGGAAGGGATTCTTCATCTTGATGAAAAACCTTGAGAAAAACCTCTCACAAACACTCTCTTTCACATATACAAAATCCCTCCCAAGTTTAGTCACTCACCAGATTCCACAATCCCGTTCTAAGGCTGGAGGATAGTGGAGAAGACACTAGTGGTGGTTCGTGAGACAAAAGGAGTTTGAACTACAAAAGGTTAGTATTTAAACTCATTAAGTTTTAATACTTATGAACATGCTAGTTATTTACAATAATTGATGTTCTAAAAGTGCCTAAGATCCAAATTGCTTCCGCATGTGTTATATTAACACCATCAGGGAGATTCTTCCATTTTACAAGGAATTCACGAATCGTCCGTACAGGTCTTCCTATCTTCCTAACCTTGTCGGCTAGGATCTCCTCTACTTCTTTGGTTTCTCTTTGTTTCAAATCGATGCTCGGTCTCGTGATTGCATTTTGTTGGTCGTCGTCTGGGTCGGGGTAGTAGGGCTTCAAGTTGCTCACATGAATTACTGGGTGGATTTTCATCCATGCGGGTAGTGCGACTCGGTAGGAGGTAGCCCCGATCTTGTTAAGGACTTCAACCGGGCCTTCATATTTTCGAACTAGTCTGTGGTCCTTTCGACTGTGAAATCTGATCTGTTCTGGTTTTAGCTTGATGAGAACTTGATCTCCTGCTCGAAATTGAAGGGGGCGACGCTTCTTGTCCACCCACTTTTTCATATGTTTGGAAGCCTTCTCTAAATATGCCCGGGCTATATCTGTTGTCTGCTTCCATTCTTTTGTGAAGTTTTGAGCCTGAGGGTTTTTTCTTGCATAAGGATGATCGATAATATGGGATAAGGCCGGTTGTCGTCCACTTACAATTTCGAAGGGACTCTTTCTCGTAGATAAGCTTGTCGGACAATTGAAGCAAAATTGGGCGACATCTGATAGTTATTTCCATTTCTTTTGGCGAGCGTCGACGAAGTGACGTAAGTATTGTTCGAGCAAGTAATTGAACCGTTCTGTCTGTCTATCGGTTTGAGGGTGATAACCCGAGGATATGTTTAAGGTTGTTCCCAAGAAGACGAATAACTCAGTCCAGAATGTCCCAATGAATCTTCCATCCCTATCGCTATGATGCTCGACGGAATGCCCCATAACTTTACAACGTGTTTGAAAAATAGTTGGGCTGTGAGTTCTGCCGAGCATAATTTGGGAGTGGGGACGAACGTCGCATATTTTGAGAATCGGTCTACGATAACCAAGATGGCGTCATATTCCCCGACTTTTGGGAGGTGTGTTATGAAGTCCAGAGACACACTTTCCCAGGGTCTTGTTGGCACAGGCAAAGCTTCCAAGAGTCCTGAGACTTTGGCTTTCTCGACCTTGTCCTGTTGACAGATGATGCACGTCTTGGTGTATTGCATGATGCGTCTCGCATGTTTGGCCAGAAGTACCCTTTTTTGTTAGGGCGTATGTTCTTTGCCACCCAGGGTGGCCGGCTCATAGGGTATCATGACATTCTTGAATGAGCTTCTTCCTCAGTTCTCCCGCTCTTGGGACATACAATCTATTTCCTTTAGTCATCAGGAGGTCTCCCTCAACCCAAAACTATTGTATTTTCCCAGCTTTAGCTAGTTCGACGACGGTTCTGGCCAATGGGTCTTTATGCAGATGTTCTTTGATGATGTTGCGCATCGACCCATCGATCTTACTTGAGTGAATATGAGCTAACATGCACAAGGCCACATGTTCGCCCTTCCGACTCAGTGCGTCGGCTACTTGATTACTTTTCCCTGCTTTGTGTTTTTGAAATCAAATTCGGCCAACGCCTCCTGCCACCTGGCTTGTTTTGCCATCAATTTTGGTTGATGGAAGAAGTGGCAAATAGCGCTATTATCCGTCTTCACCACGAACTGTGATCCCAAGAGATATTGTCTCCAGACTCGTAGGCAATGGACAACAGCCAACATTTCTTTCTCGGAGACAGTGTATCTCCGTTCGGCATCGTTGAGCTTTCGACTTTCGTAAGCGATGGGGTGGCCTTCCTAAATAAGGACCCCACCTAGGGCAAAGTCGGAAGCATCTGTTTCTATTTCAAATGGCTTTGTAACATCTACCAACCCGAGAACAGGACTCCTCCTCATGGTTGTTTTCAGATCCTCGAAGGGCATTTGACAATTATTTGACCACGACCAAGGGTGGTTTTTCTTCAACAGCTCTGTCAATGGGACGGCTCGTCGTGAAAACCCTTCGACGAACTGCCTATAGTAGTTGGCTAATCCTAAGAAGGACCGCACCTCGGATACGGAAGTAGGAACCTTCCATTCCTAGATAGCTTTTATCTTATCGCTATCCATGCTAATCTGTCCACATTTGACGACATGTTCAAGGAAGTTGATGCATGTTTGTGCGAAGGCACATTTTTCTTTCTTGACATCTAGTTGGTTCTGCCGCAGCTTGTCAAACACCAGCTTCAAGTGCACTTTGTGTTCCTCCAGGGTTTTGCTGTAGACAATTATGTCGTCGAGGTATACTATGACGAACTGGTCCAAGTATTCGTAGAAAACTTGGTTCATCAACGTGCAGAAAGTAGTTGGGGCGTTTGTCAAGCCAAAGGGCATTACTAGGAATTTGAAGGCCCCATATCTTGTTACGCACGTCGTCTTGGGCTCGTCCCCCTCGGCAATACGTACTTGGTAATACGCTGATCGCAAGTCCAACTTCGTGAAGTATTTGGCCCCGTGAAGCTGGTCGAACAAGTCAGATATTATCGGTAGTGGATATTTGTTGCGTACCGTCACCTTGTTTAAGGCTCTATAGTCTATGCACAGACGCAACGTCCCATCCTTCTTCTTCTGGAACAGTACGGGGGCCTCGTAAGGTGCCTTTGCCGGGTGGATGAATCCCGCCGTCAACAAATCATCCAGTTGTTTCCTCAATTCAGCTAGCTCGGGCAGAGCCATCCGGTATGCGTTCTTTGCTGGCGGTTTAACCCCAGGGAGGAGTTCAATTTCGTGATCAATGCCTCAACGAGGTGGTAATGTTTGAGGTAAGCTCTCTGGTATTATGTCAGGATAACTGTTTAGTACCTCCTTGATTTCATTTGGGACAGTTTCTTCGGTGGTCGCTTCTTCCATTAGTGGTATGGCCATAAATGTAGGTTCCTCTCGTATAAGTCCTCTTTTTAATTGTATGGCCGAGATCATTCGAATATTACCTCGTTGCTTGATGCTTGCAGGTATTACTGTGGGGTTGCGGTTGGTGATCACCAAACATTTCGCCAGTGGCATTGGGATAACTTTGTGTTCTAGGAGGAACTCCATCCCAAGTACCACGTCGAAGTCGTCCATGCGAACCACGACAAGGTCTAGCTCCCTGTCCAATCCCCTATTTTGAAGGGGACTCTTTTGGAAACTCCCACAATAGGCAAGGCCTCAGAGTTGACAGCTTTCATTTTCCCCGGGTCCTTTCCTATGGTGAGTCCCAATCTTCGGGCTTCTTGATCGGCGATAAAGTTGTGGGTTTCTCCTGAATCTATCAGAGTGCTCTTGCTCAGTTGAGAATTTATTTCCGCATCTATGAACATGAGTCCTTTTTCTATTATCTCCTTCGGTTCGACCTTCTGTTGGAGGGCTGACAAGAATTTAAGCGCGCCCATTCAGGGATTGTCTTGATCTTCCTTCTTGTCTAACATAGACTCGACCCTTGCGTCATTCTCTCTTGAATGGACACTTGGAGCGCAGTGAGAGAGGCCCGATGAGGACAGTAGGACACTTTGTGGGGACCTTTACACAACATGCATTGTAAAGGCGTCATCGGGTGGTTCCTTTGATGGTAAGGTCCTCGAGATGTCCTCGCTTGATTGTTCTGAGGAGGTCTATCCGTCCATCCGCTTAGTCTGTCGTTACCTCCGTTCGGTCTTTTGGGGCTTCCATTTCAATGACCTGGTGGCTTGTATGTTTTGCCCCCAGTGTTTGGGGCCGGTGTCGTTCTTCTTTGGGATCCCGCTTCGTTCCCACAGTCTAGAAGTCTCTCGGCGCAGGCCATTGCAGCAGCTAGGGTTTGGACCTTGTTCTCATGTAGCTTTGTTTTGGCCCACGACTGTAACCCATTTATAAAGAAGAACACCTTGTTCTTCTCTGTTGTGCCCCTGATATCTAGCATCAGGATTGAGAACTGTCTGACATAGTCTCGTATGTTTCCAGTATGTTTCAGGGCTACTATTTTCTCCATTGCTATATGTCCTGCATTTTCAGGGAGGAATTGTTCCCTCAACTCTTTCTTGAGGTCCTCCCATGAGTCGATGGTGCACAATCCATCCTCGATGTCTTGCACCTTCGTACGCCACACAGTTTGGCATCGTCTATGAGATACATGGAGGCTACAGTCACCTTCTTGTAGTCGGTACTGATGGTGTTAATATAACACATGCGGAAGCAATTTGGATCTTAGGCACTTTTAGAACATCAATTATTGTAAATAACTAGCATGTTCATAAGTATTAAAACTTAATGAGTTTAAATACTAACCTTTTGTAGTTCAAACTCCTTTGCCTCACGAACCGGTTTCGAACCACCACTAGTGTCTTCTCCACTATCCTCCGGCCTTAGAACGGGATTGTGGAATTCGGTGAGTGACTAAACTTGGGAGGGATTTTGTATATGTGAAAGAGAGTGTTTGTGAGAAGTTTTTCTCAAGGCTTTTCATCAAGATGAAGAATCCCCTCCAAGTATCATGATCACTCTATTTAAAGAGTCAAGTTTGCATGTTCATGCAAACTTGAGATCACCAAATTTTGACACTTAAAATTCCACTCAAATGTTTGGGATTATGTGGCAAGCATGCATGTTTGAGTTAACCAAATTTTGACACTCAAAATTCCACTCAAACTTGTGGGGTTTATTTGGCAAACATGCAAGTTTGGTTAAACCAAATTTTGACACCTCAAAATTCCACTAACATGGATTTTTCCATTAGATGAAAGTCAACATTTTGACTTTCTTCATTTTAATTCAACAATTAATTTGAATAATGAATTTCAAATTAAAGTAACATTAAATGATTAATTAAACTATTTAATTAATATTTAATATTAATTCAAATGCCAATCCCAATCAATTCCGACACATAATTGATTAAGATATTTAAATCTTATTTAAATATCTCAGATTCTCTCTTTTTGTTTAATTCGTAAATAAAACAAAATTGCGGTTAAATATATCGTATATATGTAACGCATATTCCCTAATTTGAATTCGAACACTTCGAACTCACTCGTCACACTGTTCTATGGTTTAGTCCGATATGAGCTAGCAGAGGGACCTAATGGACCTATAGATCATGGGCTCCAACGATCCAAGATTAACCGATTAAACTCATTAACCTGGTTAACCAACATTCGTTAACTACTAGGACACTCGACTATAGCCTAGTAGTTGCACTCCCCTCACTATAGATATATTTCTGTCCATCTGATATAACCATGATTAGTAAGTCGATCCTTCACAGGTTGTTCGTAACTAGAGCTGGGTCAATTTACCGTTTTACCCCTGAAGTTACTTCTTGTTCCTTATGTCTCACTGATCCTCTAATGAACAATTGGTTTGTGGTCCAACCAGTAAACCGAATCCCTCTCAGGCCAATGAGAGGGTGGGGCCCCTTGTTCAAGACCTGGAGTCAGTGCTTAAGGGAACTACCTTTCTTCTATCCCTAAAAGTGGGTAGGAGTGAATTCCGTCTTGCACCCCACGTCCCTAGCCATTCACCCAGTCTTACCCCTGAAATGGGAGGCCTGTTGAGTCGGCGAACTAGAGCCACTCTCACCCATGCAAATCTAAGGATAATTTCGAATAAACAGGAGTTCATGGTTAGCTCAGGATTAAAACCGAGTTACCTAGGTTATCGAATGAAAAGAAAATCAGTCTCAACAGTAAACGACTTTATAAAGTGAGAGTAGTTTTCTTCATGGTCCGATCTTATGCAATACTCATTGCATAGGACGCCCCCACTCACATGTCTCCACATGCACAATTTAGTGATCACATTGTTTATATCATATACAAAAGTGGGCCGCATCCATAGTGTCCCCAGAATAAGGTACTCAGCCTTATCCTTATACTATAGATCATTTTGACTATATACTTGAACTTGATCCACTCTTATGTCTCTACATATAGTTCAAGTAATCATACTATAGCAAGAGTGTTCTTAGTTTATTGGATTTAGATTAATGATCGTAAAGTTCACTTTATTCAATAAAAAATTTTACTGAATAAACATCAATAATAACTTTATTGAAAATAGAATATATCTTTGTTTACAAACTATGAGTTTTAGGACATAAAACCCAACAGGTACAAGCCGTTGTGGCTTTGAAGTACTGTTCGACATCAAAGATGAAGTTTTCCAACTCCTTGGCGTCCTGATTCCCTTTGAAGGCTCTAGGGTCTGAAAACCTTAGTTTGTTGGATCCTGCATTAGTTTGCCCAGCCGTGACATTCTCCACGACTTTCATGGTCACTTCAATTCGAGTGCTCATGGAGGCCATCCTTTCTTGGATGTCGTCGATTGTTGTTCTGAATTCATCAGTTAATCCATTGAACAAACTCATCATTTGTATTTTGTAGCACGTCGAACTCTTCGCCACGTCCCTCTTTGTGCGCGACAGAGCTATCCGGACTATCAGACGGTTTTGGGCTGCTCGTAGGAGCAACTCTTTCTTCGAGCGAGGTCACTCGAAACATCAGTTCTGCGATTGGCAACCCATCCAGGCGGTTGCCCATTGTGTTGATTTCTACGACTTTCTCACTCAATTCGGTCACCAGTGCTTCCAGGAAGCGGAGGGTGTCAGGGACTTCTTTGAGGAACAGCATTTCCTCCTCTATTAGCGTAAGCCGGTCGGCTTGTGCTTTGGGTGTCGACTTTGTCACCGACATGATTTCGGTCTTTACGATGTTACGGAGCTAACAAAGCTCTAATACCACTTGACACAATCGCACTTTCGAAGGCAGCGGACTAGCGATGGTGCGGCACTCACTTTCCAACAACAACTGAGCTAAGCCAATTTGTTCTTGCGTCGCCTACGGCCAAGCGACGTATGATCGAGCCTCTAGCCTTGGTTTTAAAAGAAGGTTTTAGAAAACGAGGAGAGAGAGAGATTTTAGAAAGAGAGATTTTTGAAAGAGACGTTATATAAGCAAGCAAGAGAAAGATAACAACGGCTTAGCATATATAACCTTGGGTAGGGAGAAGTTGACAACTAGTCATATCCCCCTATAGTACATTCTGAGACATTTCATGTCTGGCAAGCCTAGACATGATATTTTTGAGGCGTCATACGCCCTAGAACTAGAAAAGAAAAAACACTAGATGGAAAGACATGACAAGGGTTTGGCTTGTCATGGGCATGCGGCCATGGGCAACACGCCTGGACGAGCATGACCGTGACACTCAGCACACCCCTAAGTAAGATGTCATATAGTCTTAGATAGCCATGCAGAGGTAGCGCCTCATAGAGAGACACCGCTCATTACAGCTCGGCATAAGGGACTCTTAGGTATTAAATGAAAGGACGAAAAACCAAAGAAGCTCCAAGTGGCTAAGACTAGAACCAGACGTCCTAGAGCTAATGAGAAGTCCGTATTTATATGTTAAGCCTAGAGCACGATAAGAGCCTACAAGTAGATGACTTACTGAATATAACTTTTATACTCATCCTTGCTATGTCTTTCTTTTTTCAGGTGCATGAGGTGTCGAGTCAAGGGAGGGCATGATCAGAAATGTGGTATTTATCTAATGTTTTTAAGATCTCAAACTTTTATGCTTCGAATAGTGGACCTAATTTATATATTTTTCTATCAATTAAAAAAAATAATTTTTTCATCGAGTTCCTATATATATATATATATATTTTTGGTATTAGTAGCATTTATACTATTCATAAATGAAACGTTGGGACATTACACATCATCTTTTACATTTTTGTACCTATTTAAACATATTTATGTAATTATTTTTGTATACTCATATATTACTAACTTATTATATCTATATTACATCGTGATAATATTGAGATGTCTATCATATTAATATATTAATCCAAAGTTTTTAGTAACCACACTAGTAAATATGTATGACTTGACCTGTCAATAATAAATTAATTATACATTATGACGAGTTTAGGTTGATATACATATTAGACAAATTATATATTTTGTCACTTGTTTTGAAGCTAAAAATAATTTTGAAAATAACATGATCACGGCTTGAGAATAGAAAGCTATTTTTCAATTTTTTTTTTGTCAATTATGTTAATTTTTTTATTAATTAAATTAATTAATTTAAAAATAATTATAATTCAATTACTTGATTTTAACTAAAATTTCACCACTCTTTAATTTTTTTGAATTAGCAAAAAAGTCGAACACAAGTACTAAAGGTAAACATTAATAGCGAAAATTTAAGAGTAAAAGTGTATAATCATAACACTTAAAAGACTAGATGAACAATAAATTCAAACATCGAGAGTAAAAATTAGAGTGCACATTGAACCCGGAAATTTAAAAAATCCAACCAACTCAACCTAAATCATAAGGGTTAGGTTGGGTTTCGAGTTCATTAGAGATTTAAGTCCATCCGAATCGAACTAGTCCATTATTAAGAAATAAAACATACATTCATATATTGACACATTTACGTTTAGGTTTTCTTCTAGCTATTGTCGACATCATCGTCGCATACTCCTCAAAACTCCTCGCCCTTACTACCAACCATTGCCCTTTCCCTGTCCTCACCCACACCACCGCCATCGCCCTTTCTCTCGCACATGTTGCTAGCCCTTGCGGTTGCATCACATCGCATGCCCACACTCGTTGCTTGCTGTTGCGCGCCCACACTGCTCTCTCTCCCATTCCCAAGCCTAAGAACCAAACAGGGTAACAAGTTAAATTTGTTGAACTATTGCGGTCTCTATGTACACATTTTAGTTTGAAATTATTTTAAGTTGAATGTGTATGATTTATACATATATTTGTAAGCATATTGTACTGAAATTATTAGTACGCTACCCTTCCCTTATACTCTCAGGGGTTGTTTAACTATATTTTATGCCTTTTTCTCCCCCCACGAAGACTTGGTAACAGTTGAGTACCATTGCCGTACCATAATCTGTCAGAAAAAACAAACAAAACAAAACAATATTCAAATAAAAAACCCAACCCCTCCACGCCCATAGGATTCACCCAATTTCTCATTCTCCTTCCACTTCTTATGGCCACCGAAACAGATCCCACGAAGCACTCCAACGGAAGCCTTTGTGGCAGAGGACACTGGAGGCCCGCCGAGGACACCAAGCTTAAGGAACTCGTCGCCCTTCATGGCCCTCACAACTGGAACCTCATAGCCCACAAACTCCAAGGCAGATCTGGTACACACTTTACTCTCCTTTTCAACAATGGGTTTTGAAGATTTTGGTAATTCACTCTGTTTTGGCAGGGAAGAGTTGCAGATTGAGATGGCTAAACCAGCTGGACCCCAGGATTAACCGAACGGCCTTCACGGAACAGGAAGAGGAGAGGTTAATGCAGGCACATGGAATTTACGGCAACAAATGGGCTATGATTTCTAGGCTTTTTCCTGGAAGAACTGACAACGGTGTGAAGAATCACTGGCATGTTATAATGGCTAGAAAGTGTAGACAACAACACATCGCTTCTTACACGAGGAGGAACCGATTCTCTCAACCGCCACCGCCGCCTCCGCCGCCACCGCCGCCTCCGCCGCCGCCGCCGCCCTCCTCCGGTGGTGGTTTGGAAGGGGGTGAACCGGCGTTCATCGACTTTCTTGGAGTAGGAGGCAGATGATTGAAGGCGTTTAGGAAGGCAAGGAAGAGCAGAGTTGGTGAGAATATGGGCGTGGTCCAATGTTTGGGTTGGGCTGTTGGAGTGGTGAAAAGATCCGCAGTCAGTGGGTGAGTGAGTGAGTGAGTGAGTGGCATTGAAAGCTACGTATAATCCCAACGCCCGAAGCCATCATTTTCTTCTACCCTTTCTTTTTGCTCCATATTCAATGTCACCTTACTTTTCATCACTGCTTCATTGGGATTCATGTTCATTATTAATAATAGGAATGAAAAATTAATAAAAAAGTAGTTTAATTATAGCCTTTCAAACAAATCCATATAACAAATAGTTTCAAATTTAGGTATCAAATAAAAATTAGAATTCAAAACTTAAGAATAAAAACACTAACACTTTCAAATTTAGAGGTAAAATAGTTACTAGACTTAATGTAGAGACTTAAAAAAAAAAAAAAAAAAATTACTTTTTCCCTTTTAAATTAAAGTTATTTTCTTTATTTTTTTCTATTGTTTTATAATTAACCTTATTCGGAAGGGTTTTTTTTTTCTTTTATAATTAATTTAATTGGATTAGTCCCTACATAGTCTTAGGGAATAATTAATTATAATTTTCTTAGTGCCATAAATAATTATAATGGACCGTAATGTAAGGGGTACACGGGAGATTTTTAGAACAATCATAAACTTTTAGAACTCTTTATTTTGCGAATTGTCTTCTAAATTGGACGAAAAGTAGTACGTGACTTGAGTATTTAAAAATACTCAGTAAGTAACCATATTACTGGGGTCGGCATGTTCGAATTTATCATTCCATAAAATATTATGACATTCCTTGGTCCCTACTTTGAGTCTGAATAGAATTGGAAGTGTAGTTCTCTACACATACCTCATGTACGCACACATGGACTCCCAGACAGCCTCGTATATCTTGAACCTGACCTTTGACTGGCATACACTCATGCTGTCATAATACCATGAGATTAGCGAGTGTCAAAATCATACTATGAATAGAGTAAGTTCTGACCTTCACATTGAGACAAGTAGAGTAGTGACCCTCAAGTGGTGCTCTTTGGGACACTAGATGAGTGCCATGATACAACCGAGGTGAAAGATGCATCATCTAACACATCGAAGAGATGTGCATTGAAGCTAAGACAAGAAATAAGTAAGATAAAACAACGAGTAGACAAAAGGACAAAGATAGAATTGATAAAGGGTTAGGTAGAATTCCAAGCCTTAACTTTGAAAGTAGGGTTCTAGAGGGAATTCAAGCGCTCTAGAGTTAAGTTCGTTTATAGGAAATATGAATGCTCGCCCAAATTTGGTGTAAGTCAGAAACCAAATGCACACTCCATATGACTATAAGATCGTTCGTCAAAATCATGCCTACTCCATAAAGACTAGAAATGCCTCATAATATATTAGGAGAAGACATGATGTCAACTCTCCACCATTCTGGGCCATGTGGCCAAAACGAGCTATCCTGTAGCAACGAGTGTCTTGGGTGACTTTCTTTGAAATGGGTCTTTCAAGGACATTGTCACCTGTGCTGACATTGTGCCCTTGCCCATATGTTGAAGGTTAGAATATGCACCTATTATTCAAAACGGATGTTGCAAATGACTTAGCATGGACACGGAAAGGTCCAATGCATTGATATAATCTGGATGAATGGATATTCTAGATGTCCCTATGACATTAAGGACACATGGGTCCATTCTTGATGAGCATGATAAAGTGAGCTGTGATGACCGATGACATCTCGAAACTTGGGATGATATCAAGACATGTGGACTGTGTTAATTGGGAACCAAGATAAATATATGAGATATGACGTTACATACAAGAGACCTTGGCCCTGAATAGTGGCAAGGTCGAGCCAAGTCACTTGACCTAGAATTGAGGCAAGTCGGAATATGTCGTGACTATTTAACATTGTAACACCCGAGCCCAAACAAGAAATTAAAAACATGATTTTTCCTTTTAAATACAAACTTCTGAGATTTTATTGAGGGTCTAGACACCGAATTTCAAGAGGGGTAGAAGAGATTTTTTTTTTTTTTTTTTTTTGAAATATGGATATTCAAGAAAAATATTAAAACAAAATAGTGAAAAATTAGAAAAGTTAGGCCAAAGATAACCCAAGGGGTAAATTGGTCATTTTCTACTCTCCATTCCAAATTAGGAGTCTGAATTATCCGTAATCAATTTGTTAAAATGAAGTAAAAAAAGAAAGAAAAGAAAAGAAAAATAGACAAAGAAAGATGGGGTTCAAAGATTCTTGAGAGGGAGTTAGAGAGAGAAATCCAAATCTACTCTAAATATCTATTTAGAGTAAGAATTTGGCTGAGATTCTTCAATTTGGGTGAGTTTCTTCAATTTGGCTGAGTTTCTGGGCAAGAATTACTGAGTGGTCTTGGGGTGAACCATTATAGGATTTTGAATCACTCAATTTCGTCAAGAATTAAGAATCAAGACTCGAATGTATAATCAAGAATGGAATGTATAATTTTTAGGTTTTTGATTCTGATTTTCCTTCAAATTCGAGAGTTTTTTTTCTTGGAATTAAGTTCCGAATTTTTTTATTTCTGTATGTGATTGACAAAAAGTTATGAAAAAAACTAAGTTAATTTGGTTTGTGTAGAGAAAGTTATGAAAATTCAAAAACATTAAAAAAGAATTGAAACTAGTTCAGAAATCATGGAATTTTGACGAATGAGTCTGAGTGTGCACGTGACAACATGTGAAAGAGAGATTTTAGAAATTTTGAAGCTCCTAACACATGGAAAACTAGTTCGAGAAGACACACGTCACCCATATAAAGTCGCCACATGAATTTTAGGAAGAAATATTCCTAGAAATGACTTGAAATTGCATGCATGTTAGTTATTTACCTTAGGGGATAGTTTTTATCATGAGGTAATATGGGTTATCAAAATATGAGTGCATAATTTGATGAATTGTATGAGTCATCTTTTTGATTTATTTTCCACAGTAATTAGTGAATTATATGCTGAAAGAAGATGAAAATTTGTGATTTGAGCTCCGGGTGCTTGATGGATGTTACAGCTCGAGCATGTGTGATTATTTTTTATAGAATGATGTACGATGATTTTAGTTAAGTATTGTGTGCATGCCCAATTAATTTTAATGAACCAAATATTATGATAAGACTATGGTATTATGGTTAGGGATAGCTCGTTTTGGACCTAACCTTCTCCTAGGAGCCTAAGAGGCCACCACGATTTACGAACCACTTAAAGAGTTTCCCTTAGGCTGCAAGTTGTGTTAATGGTGTCAACAGATTCGTGGGGGACCAGGGGGTTTCTAATCCAAATCCAACTATTCCTAGTCGTTTCACATTGAAAACGAGAGACTCACGTCGTATAGCCCATTAGCTTAATGGGATAAGAGAGGGGTTGCGCCCCCCAAATGAAGATGACTTTATGGACCTGAGAGGTTTCAACTCATCCCCAAAGCAAGACACCATATAGTCTCATATGACCCATGCACGAGGTAGTGCCTCACAGAGGGTAACCAGTCATTCATAGCTCGACATAAGAAACTCTCAAGGTTTAAAATAAAAGGACAAAAACTAGAATAGCCCCAAGGGGAGAGGACCGGAACCATACGTCCTAGAGCCAATGAGAAGACCGTGGGAATCTGTTACGTCTAGAATGCGATGAGAGCCTACAAATTGGTGGCTTACTGAGTATAACTTTTATACTCATCCTTGTTTTTCTTTCCGTTTCAGGTATTTGTAGGCCGTCAGTTGAGGTAGAGGAGCATTTGAGAGATGTGCATCATAGAAGGGGTCGTTCTGGAGCGTTATTCGGTTTTACATTTTGGAGTCTTTGGTATTTTCTTTTATATTTATATTCATTTGTAATATTTGAAACAACAAACTTCTTACTCTTTTATTTTAATTTTATCGTATTTTTATCTTTTATTCTACTTTACTTCACTTTTATGTTTATTTGTTTTCGCTTTTATTCTTTGTCACAGTCCGAGTTTTGAAGTATTCGAGTTATAGGTTCTATAGATTTTTTTTTTCATAGAAAGTCGTACACATCTATGACTCAGCTCAATGACATGCCTCGCCGCGACTAGGTATGCAGTCTAACCCTGTTTAGTAGTTTATGATATATTGTAAGTTAGGTAAGAATTTGATGTTAATCTTGGGTTACATGGTAGCTATGATGATTACATCTGAGGGCATTAAATAGTGAAGGTTTACTCTATATGTCAATTTTGGATCCAGAGTTATTGTATTTTGATATGGTAATGAGGGCGAGAAAGGTCATGTGATAGCTTACTGGCCTTAGGAAGACAGAGAGGTGACATCGTAGAGTGCGTGACATCCCACCAATAGAGATGGACATGAGACATCATAAGTTCCTGTGCGAGATGATATACCTATGACCCTGTCTCCTGTGCTCATAATTTTAGATGTAAAGCATGCCTCCAAGGAGACCACGTAGTAGGCTTAGATAGTCTAGGGCACGCTTTGGTACAAACCACATAGTAGACCTAGACAATATTGTTGATTTAGGCAAAGACAATCACTTAGGAATTAAGTACTCCTCAAACAAACCATTATATCAAGTGAGTTTTGGTTAAGTTAAAAAGTAGAGAGATAAGATTCACCAACCAACCTTGAGAGTGAAGCTATAAAGGTCATGGCTACAAGGTTTGGTGGGAGTCTTTAGGAGCTAAGTTCATGTTTATGGACTTTCAGGAGCAGCTTGATGTGCGTTTTATGCCACTGATGAGTTATGGTGTGTATGATATCCTATTGAAGGATCACTGAATAGATGACAAGTTGCTTTGTACTTTAGTGGAGAGGGCCAAGTCCAGTAGCAACATGTGGTTATTAGGATCATATAACTGCATTCTAACTTTTCATTAGGTCAGGATAAGCATGCTCACAAGTGAATACGTGGAACTATCAAGATAGTCTAGTGAACATTGGGGTTGAGAACAGCAGGAAAAAGGGTCAAGCGATGGCCACACCTTCACCATCTGGAGGAAGAAAGTCCAAATGCGTGTTAGTAGGAACTTAATACGTCTTCATCGTCCATAAGAGGATGTGTAGGGAACGTATGAGTTATTGCAGAGACAATGTAGAAATTTGGGCAAGGAAATTCAACAAGAGAACGTCCTGCCTATGGGAATTGGGCATAAGCAACCTTACGAGATCGAATCTAACAAGGACCTCAGAAAATTTTGGAATCAAACAGAGACAGAGAGTCGAGTGGGATTTTCAATCTCTTCAAACGGGGATCTGATGTGGCAGAATCGCCTCTGTGTTTCTCGAGGCGAGAAAATTATGACTGAAGCTCGTGATACGTCTTTTACATTCCATCCAGGAAATATGAAGATATATCAGGATTTGAAAGGATGTTATTGGGTGCAGGGATGAAGAAGGACAGCGGATTTTGTAAGCTAATGCTTTGTTAGATAAAAGCTATGGTTTCCTTAGATTTCGTTAGTTGTTTTTTACTTTTGAAAAATTTGAATTAACCTCACCGTTGAATGGAAGAGCGTAATTTTTGCTGGCCATTTTGGCCAACTTTGGGCGAGCATTATGTATGAATTTTATCTCAAATTTGTCAAACACCAAGCAGGGTTTTAATGTGATCAGGGTAGTTAGCTCACTTCATTCCAGGTAAGACCACATATCAATTGGATCGATGGGCTCAATATAAGTCCAAGAGATAGTATGTCTGCATGGAGTGCAAGTCTCCATTGTGTCAGATCGAGACACCAAGTTTACCTCACAGTTTGGAAAAGTCTTCTGAAAGCGTTGGAAACGCAGTTAAAACTTAGCATGACTTTCAACCCACAAATGGGTGAACAAACAAAAAGACTAAATCAGATCTTAGAAGATATGTTGCAAGGTAGTGTCATGGATTTCTCTTGATGCTGGGCGGACATCTACCTCTTATGGAATTTGCCTACAATAACAACTATCAAGCGACCATTCTGATGGTCTGATA
This sequence comes from Cucurbita moschata, assembly GCF_002738365.1. Classification (NCBI taxonomy): domain Eukaryota; kingdom Viridiplantae; phylum Streptophyta; class Magnoliopsida; order Cucurbitales; family Cucurbitaceae; genus Cucurbita; species Cucurbita moschata. Next base: position 5,218,143 of record NW_019268528.1, read on the forward strand.
AGGCAACCCTAATCCTCAGCCTAACGCTCCAAGTTTTTGTTGAAGCAAGAACCCTTGAATCAAAGAAACACCTCCTTATACAAATTTCAGATCGACCAAGAGATAAGACTAGAATTAGATTACCTCTTGAGATCAAAGATCTAAAAGCAAGATTTAGAACCTTTTTCTAAATTGAGTCACTCCACAATCAAACTTGATCAAGGATTGATTGAATGACTCAGATGCAATCTACCACAAAAATTTACTTGAAACTTAGAAATGATAAAGATATTGCTCGAATTTCTAAGGGTAAAAGTCTCAATTTAATATCTCAATTTCATTCATCTGAAATCTGTCTTTTACACAAGTTTATTTGAAGGAAGTCAGAGTTGATTTTGATTGGAAAGTTGAATTCTGATAAATATCAGCAGAGTTGATTTTGATTGGAAAGTTGAATTCTGATAAATATCAGCAAGATCAAAGAAGTGTCAAAGGAGTGCTGCCACAAGAAAGTTGCTAGTTGAGAAATTGGCAATGTGTAGTGCCAATATTGCTGTGTTATAAGCTTCCAAACTTCATTACCGTATGAGCTAGTGCCATGATGAGTAAATGCTATGGTTGGCTTGCGAGCCTCACTTCAAGAGGTACAGTATTATGTGCGACTCATAGGATACAAGTGTTGGAAAAGGGTGGCCACGTTTTGGAAAAGGGTGGCCACGTTTGGGGCGTGCTCCTCCTAGCTTAGTTGAGGATACGCCGACGCTAGCTAGTTTTCCATGGTTTTTCTGGTGTGTCTCTCAAGCCAAGTCCATGAGAAGGGCAAGGGAGGCCCTTGATGGGATAGACCATAACTATTGGGCAGTTGTTTTCTCATCATTATGTTGTAAGTCTCGCGGACGAAAGGAAGGTCCATTAGTGAGATAACTCATAAGTAGTGTGCAGTTTTCGTATTCGTTCTGAATCACATATTTCTAGCAGGTTCGTTAACAACCAGTTTGAAGATTGAATCATCATTGAGGACAATGTCAAGATTGAGTGTGGGAGAGTTCACAAACTATTGAGTGATTCTGCCCCCAATGAACTCCCTACCCAAGGTTATATACTGTGAGCCGTTGTTATTACTCTCTTGCTTGCTTATATAACGTCTCTTTCAAAAATCTCTCTCTGCCCTCGTTTTCTAAAACCTTCTTCTTAAACCGAGGCCAGAGGCTCGAGCATACGTCGCTTGGCCGTAGGCGACGTAAGAACAAATTGGCTTAGCTCACTTGTCATTGGAAAGTGAGTGCCGCACAATCTCAAGTCCGTTGCAATCAAGAGTGCGATTGTGACAAGGATGATAACTAGGTTTAAGTGGGGGAGAATGTCACAACCATATTATGAACAAAGTAGGTTGCGATCCTCACATCAAAACAAACAAATTGACGACCCTTAAGTTGTGCCCATCAGCCACATGAGAGCCAAAACAAACCAAGGAGGACAGTGCATCGTCTAACACACAAAAGAGATGTGCATTGAAGTTAAGATGAGGCAAAGTAAGATAGAAGCAACGAGTAGACAAGAAGACAATGACAGGCTTGATAAAGGGTTAAGTAGGGCTCCGTGCCTTAACCTTGAAAGTTGAGGTTTTAGAGGAAATTCAGGCATGTGCCTATAGAGTAAAGTCAGCCCATAAGAAATATAAATGCTCGCCAAATTTTGTATCAATTGAATATCAAACGGATTCTTCACAAGATCGTATGATTGTTTACCAAATTCATGTCTACTCTAGAAAGATAATGTGTCATGGCAGCGTGGCACATGAAGGTGACCAGTTGAGAAATTGGTTGAAGTGTAGTGCCAACGTGGCTATGTACAAGCTTCCAGACTTTGCTATCGTATGGGTTGGTGGCACGATGAGTAAATTGTTGAGGATTATTATTGGGAGTGAGTCCCACATTGGCTAATTTAGTGGAAGATCATGGGTTTATAAGTGAGGAATACTATCTCTATTGGTATGAGACCTTTTAGAAAGCCCAAAGCAAAGCTATGAGAGATTATGTTCAAAGTGGACAATATCATATCATTGTGGAGAGTTGTGATTCCTAATATAAATGTCGTGGTTGGCTTGCGGACCTGACCTCAAGGTAGCGTGGCACATGAAGGTGTATGGTTGTGATTCCTAATATAAATGTCGTGGTTGGCTTGCGGACCTGACCTCAAGGTAGCGTGGCACATGAAGGTGTATGCTATACAATGAGTTTATATAAGACTGGATCAAGAAATATTAATCTCTTTTTATAATCCGTTAATTGAGAAGATTAATATAAGACTGGATCAAGAAATATTAATCTCTTTTTATAATCCGTTAATTGAGAAGATTAATATTTCACATGATGATCATATGTGATTCGATTTTAATTATGAGTGAGTTATGAAATTCTGCTCATGAGAACTTGTCCTTTACTTTACATGGGTTAGAATGATTCTCGTAGCTGATTTAAATGGGTTAGAAAATGTATTCTTTGATTAGCTTCGAACTCTTGAAGTGGGATGAAATGGTGCAATTGTTTGTGACTTAGTAAACCAAGGGACTTCCCTCATTATATTGGAGTCCAACTCCTGACTTACTCAGCCCAACCGATGTGGGACAACCTTTCTTATTTTTTATTTATTATTTAGTTATTCATTTTTTTCTCTAATTTTTTTGTTGTTACATCGATATCAGAGTGATAACTTTTCCAATAAGTTTAATTCGGGGAAGAACCAAGACAGAAGCTAGTGGGCATTGTAAAGAAGTGTATATGGATGAACCAAGATCACATATAAATGATAGCTATTCTGAGAATAGGATGTGTAGCACCCAACAAGAAATTTAAAACCTAACTTTCCCATTAAAGTTGAACTTCCTAGATTTTATTGAGAGTTTAGACCGAGTTTTGAGGTGAGATAGAAGACAAAAATGCTCAGAAATATGACATAAACTCAAAAAAAAAAATATATAACAAAAATGATAGAAAATTAGAAAAATGGTCAAAGTGGATGTAATTTGGTCAATTTCTTCACAAATCTTTCACATAACCTATAAAAGAAACATTTTGGACCTTTGAATAGTCCAAAACCTTCAAAGAACGAAGAAAACTCGAAGGGAGGATTGCACTCATAATCTGTGAAGAGAGTCATGATCGATTCAGATCAGAAATAGGAGTTTCGACCTAGACCAAAGGATCATTGAAGAGAAAGAAGACGAATGGTGGAGCGACACATGTCAGGCAGGGGGAGGGTCGTGCGCTGATAGAAAGAAAGAACGTGTGTCACGCGTGCATTGGTAGAGGAAAATCACGAAAAAATCCTATGTCGGCGGGATTCGAAGACTGGGGCTTGCTACCAAATTCGAGAACTCGCACATGACCCAGACTACTGAATTGATTTGACACCTAACCATTGACCGTCGCATGTTGCGCTGAGAAAAATCAAAGGAATCCACGGGCACCTGGATTCGAACCCACACACCCAATCTTGAACGGTCCAACCCACTCTCGCCACGTAGTAGAATGAGAGCGCGCGTTCACTTCCTCAGGCGCGTCCATACGTGCGCGTGACTGTGCGCGTAGAGGCTTAATCTAGCGCATGAGGCACGTGAATAGGAACAACATACCAACGAGCATTCAAGAAATTTGGGGCTTCCAGCTAGCTGAAAAGCAAGCTTCAAAGGGCATGCTCTATTTCAGTAAGTAACCACCTAGACTTTAGGCAAGTAATACTTGTAGGGATTGCTAGGACAAGCTAGCATGCGAGCATAATGTACCTTAGGTGGCTAAAATATGTATGATTAGAACATATAATGAACAATTTGGATAATTATGACATGTACATGATAAAATTATGAAATTTTCCATGTAACAAGAGAATTGAGAAACATGCCTATTTTAATGTCTTCCGTTGTGGTATGATGGAGGAAGGGAGATTCTAATCTATGCTCCAGGTGATTGATAGATGTTATCTCCCCGTTGAGCTTGTTTGATTGTTTGATTGTGTGTGATTTATATTATGATTTTCATTCATTAAGGTTTGGTAGGTGTGAATGTTTGCTGAATCCACCACACCTAAATGGTGGTGAGAGTTCTCTTATTTATAATCATTTACAGAATACAGAAATATGGTAAATTTCAAATAATATGGAAATAGCAATAAAAGGAAATAATAATAAATGAATACAATATATTTGCCTTTAATAAAAGGGCAAATATCTTTAACACCCCCTGCAAGCTGAGCGTCGGATTTGAACGAACGTGAAGCTTGGATTTGAAAAATTCAAAGAGAGGTCGAGAAATACTCTCTGTAAAGATGTCAGCAACTTAGAGATGAGAGGGTACATATTGTGTGCAAAGTTTGCCAGCGATAACAAGTTCTTGAAGAAAATGATAATCTAGTTCAACATGTTTGGCCCGCTTGTGAGAAACGGGATTAGAGCTAAAAAAAATAGCACTTTTGTTATCACATAAGAGTAAGGGCTGTTGTGAAATAGGGACCTTGAGGTCATGCAAAAGATGCGCAACCCAAAGAAGTTCAGCAGCAGTTGTGGCAAGAGCACGATACTCAGATTCACAGCTGGAGCGTGAGACAGTAGGTTGCTTTTTTACACTCCAAAAAATGAGATTGTTACCAAGATAAATAGAATAGCCGGATGTAGAACGACGAGTATCGGGACAACCAGCCCAATTAGCATCCGAATAAGCGACTAGCGTACTAGGAACAGTGGATGGACAAAAGGTAAGACCAAAGTGGAGTGTTCCTTTGACATAACGAAGAATACGTTTGACAGCAAGAAATTGATCTGCAGTAGGGGCATGCAATAATTGACTGACAGAATTGACAGCATAGGCAATATCTGGACGCATAATAGTCAAGTACTGAAGGGCGCCAACAAGAGATCTGTAGAGAGTAGGATCAGAGAAAGGAGAACCATCAACAGTCAGGTGTTGAGAAACAACCATGAGAGTGTGAACTGGTTTACTATCGAGCAACTGAGGACGAGTAAGAATATCTCGAGCATATTTTAACTGACTAATAAAGAGTCCATCAAGAGTGGGTGAAGCTTCAAGACCAAGAAAGTAACTAAGAGAACCCAAATCTTTGGTAGCAAACTCAGAATGAAGCTTGCGAGTAAAGCTGTCAATAAGAGATGAGTTGTTGCTGGTAACAATAATGTCATCAACCTAAAGAAGCAAATAGATAATGTTAGATTGCTGATGAAAGACAAAAAGGGATGTGTCAGCGCGACTGCAAGAAAACCCAAGTGTGAGAAGAAATGAGCTAAAACGCTGAAACCAAGCACGAGGAGCTTGCTTTAAGCCATAGAGGACTTTCTTTATAATAGACAAACATGAGTGGAAACTCGAGGATCAATATACCCAGGAGGTTGTTCGATATGAACACGTTCAATAAGAGTTCCATTGAGAAAAGCATTCTTGACATCAAGTTGTCGAAGAGGCCATTTATTTGTGATTGCAATAGAAAGCACAACACGGACAGTGGTAGCTTTGACAACCGGACGGAAAGTGTCAGTGTAGCCAAGACCAAGAACTTGAGTATAACCTTTGGCAACAAGACGAGCCTTGAAACGCTCGACGGATCCATCAGGTAAATATTTAATACGAAACACCCATTTAGAGCCCACGATGTTGGTGTTGGCAGGGCGAAGAACCAAAGTCCAAGTATCATTTTGTTGTAACGCTCAAATTTCTTCATCCATGGCAGCCACCCAAGCAGAATACTTAGCTGCAGATTTGAATCCTTTTGGCTCAGTGGATGCAAGAAGAGTAGAAAGAAGTCCAGATGAGTCCAAAATACCAAGATTTGCTGGATGATGAGTCTTGAATATATCAGCTTTGGCTCGTGTGATCATAGGATGAGTGCCCAAAGAAGAGAAATCAACAGGAGGTTCAATAGAGGTCGAATTAGAAGTCGAGGGTGGCAAAGTGGAACCTGCAAGAGAAGTATCAACCTGCACAGACTCATCTACAAGGTCAGAACAAATATCACACGGGGATGAACTGGATCGAGGAATGTGTGGTGATGAAGTGGTAGGGGGGGATGAATCAATATGATGAAGATGTGGTTCCAAGAAATTTGAAATAGGAATAGAGGAAAGAGGTTGGGCCTGGGAGCTAGGGATAACAGCAAAATGAGTTTCATCAAATTGAGCATGACAGGTGATATATAGCTTAGTGGTGGCGGGATCAAGACAGCGAAACTTTTTATGAGCAGGACTATAACCCAAAAAAATACAAGGAATGCTGCAGGGAGAAAGCTTGTTAGGCATATAATCACACAAATAAGGATAAACACGACAACCAAAGGGATGAGAATTGTCATAATGTGGAGTGTAGCCATAAAGAAGTTCAAAGGGTGACTTACCTCCAAGAAGTGGAGTAGGCAATCGGTTGATAATATAAGCTGCAGTGCTGAAGACGTCAACCCAAAAACAAGGAGAAAGATTAGAGTGAAAGAGAAGGGCCAAGCCAGTCTCAGTCACATGACGATGTTTTCTCTCAGCACGACCATTTTGAGCAGGTGTATATGGACAAGAGAGTTGATGGTGGATGCCAGAATTACGTAAATGAGTTTTGAAACAAGTACTAGTAAATTTGATACCACCATCGCTTTGAAATACCTTGATACGAGAAGAATATTGATTTTCCACAAATTTTTGAAATTGAAGAAAAATATCAAAAAATCATATTTAAATTTTAAAGGGTAAAACCAAGTGAATCTAGAATAATCATCAATAAAAATAACATAATAAAGAAAGCCCGAATTTGATTTGACGGGAGAAGGACCCCAAAGATCACAATGAATAAGATCTAACACATGAGACGACCTACGTTCATTGCGGGAATAAGGCAATCGATGACTTTTCGCAAGCTGACAAGTATTACATAATGATGGAGAAGGCAATAAAGACGTAAGAGAAAGATGACCTTTTCTATTTAAAAAAGAAATAACAGAATGATTCACATGACTCAGACGGCATGCCATAAATCATATGAAGCACGTAAAGATTTGTTTCTAAAGGCTAAAATAAAAGCAGAGTTGCTGCGCTCCAACACATATAGCCCTCCATCCCTTTTACCGGTTGCCACCACCCTTCCTATTTGACGATTCTGGATAGTAACAAGATTATTAGTAAATGTAACGGAGAGAGGAAAATCAGACGTTAATTTACTTATGGAAAGAAGATTTTTAGTGATGTGAGGGACAACCAAGACATCTAATAAGTGAATATTTGGAACAAGAGAAAGAGTACCAGTGTGGGTAATGGGTAGCGATGCACCGTTTCCTACGATCATAGAGTCCTTACCCGTGTAATTTTTAGACTGATCCAGAATAGATGGGTCGGCAGTCATATGGGCCAAAGCTCCAGTGTCCAGAAATCAATCAGCAGCATCGGGTCCAGCAATAGAACATGACGTGTTAAAGGCTTCAGCAAGGTGAGCATAAGAAGAATCAGGCTGAACATACCGTTGGTTGCAGCGGTCAGCATAATGGCACTCTTTGCGGCATATTTGGCAGTGAGGTGGTCGATGACCTTGACTTGAGTGGGTTCGTCCTCGATTAGAAGAGTTGTTTTTGTGAGAATAAGAAAGACCTCGCTGGTTGGTAAAGGAAGCAGGGTGGCTTCCATGGGTGCGACCACGATTAGTGGCTGTGAATGTGGTAGGAGAGGAGTCAGAGGACTCAAGGGAGCACTGGAACAACTCAAAACTTTCATCTTTTGAGACTAAATCTGCAAAACAGGGGATAGGGGTGAGAGCCATCTGAGCATTAGAAAAAGCTGAAAATTCGGTGCCGAGTCCACGAAGGAACCATTGCACTTTATCAATGTCCTCGACCGGTCTGCCAATGGCATGAAGTTGGTCACAAATTTTTTTGAAGGCACGGGCATACTCAGCAACAGGTTTGGTGCCACGTTTCATCAACTGCAAGTCATCCTTGAGTCTCAGTTCACGAGCTTTCGACTGATGGCTGAATGTAGTTTCCAACGCAAGCCAAACATCACGTGCAATAGAGAGACCAACGACAACAGCCATGGCTTCCTCAGTGAGAGAGGAGAGCAGGAGACAGAAAAGTCGTTGATCGGCTGCTCTCCATGCTAAATATTTGGGGTTGAGTGTTGAAGAGGTTTCTGGTTCAAAGCGAGGTGGTGGAACCATAGTTCCATTAACATAGCCTAGCATGTCTTGACTCTCAAGGAGAGGGAGAAGTTGGCTTTTCCAAAGAAGATAATTGGAGGAAGAAAGTTTGATAGTGATCATATGGATTAGAGTATTGAAAGGAAGAAGATGATAAGAAGATTCGGAAGCCATAGAGAAGAAAGGATCAGGGTTGTTAAACCGAAAAGACTCTGATACCATGTGAATGTTTGCTGAATCCACCACATCTAAATGGTAGTGAGAGTTCTCTTATTTATAATCATTTACAGAATACAGAAATATGGTAAATTACAAATAATATGGAAATAACAATAAGAGGAAATAATATTAAATGAATACAATATATTTGCCTTTAATAAAAGGGCAAATATGGTAACCCGTAATGTATATTTGCCTTATAATGAATAGTCAACTATTCTTACCAGTAGAAATACTTTTTTAAATAACATATGTGAACGGGAAGAAATAATTTATGTGTTAGAGATGGTTGATAGATGTATTTTTCTAGTAGAGCATGCATCAAGATCACAGTTAAGCTTAGGGTGCTATAGCTAGTGCGGTTTACATGTAGAACCGGAGGTTAAACCTATGTGCACCCAGGAATTGGTTAAGCCAAGAAGCTAACATAGAACGTCCTGGAATTGTGAAAATGGAATTTAAACCGCATGAACGCCCCTAAGAACCTATTAGACCTCCACGGTGTATTGACATGATTGAAGTCGCCTATAAAATCATGAAACTAGTCGAGTTACTAATGAGTGCAGAGTTGGGACTGTCACGCTCTAATCTCGTTAAACCAGTTCTTGAGAAGAACTAAGGACTACATGGGTAGTTAGCTCAGGACATGGACCCCTATTGAGTGTAGAAACAGGCGAACCTATAAACCAATCTTTGATGGACTAGAGACTACATGAGTAGGGTGTCAAGATGAGAGCCCCTATCGAGCGTAGAAATAAGTCAAGGTCGATGCTGCGATTTCGTAAATCTGTCTTGGTAGAGATCAAGGACTACGTGAGTAGGTCGTTTAGCATGAACAGCTCCTATTGAGCATAGAAACGAGTCAAGGCTGACCCTGCGACTTCGTAAACCGGTCTTGGTAGAGATCAAAGACTACGCAGGTAGGTGGTTTAGCATGAACAGCTCCTATTGAGCATAAAAACGAGTCAAGGCCGACGCTGCGACTTCGTAAACTGGTCTTGGTAGAGATCAGGGACTACACGGGTAAGTGGTTTAGCATGAACAACTTTTATTGAGTGTAGAAATGGGTCAAGGCCGACGCCGAGATGCCATAAACCAATCTCGACAAAAGGCTAGGGACTACACAGGTAGATGATCAATGAGGAATCAATTGGAACTTCGTATAGACCAAAGGAAAGTCGTGTGAATCTACTAGGAGAAGGAAGCGATGAGAGCCTACAAGTAGGTTGTTTGTTGAGTATATTTTTATACTTACCTCTTTTTCTCGTTCTTTTTCAGTTACCAGTCGAGGTGGAGAGGTGCTTAGGAGCTGCACTATAACATGTTTTCACATTTGGATTCTTTTGTATTTTCTTTTATTTAGTATTTTTCATTTGTAAAATGATGTACAATGTCGTCTCATATTTGGATTTAATATTGTATTTAATTTTTGTGTTGTTGACTTTTTTTTTTTTGTTCTTGTTTTAACTTTTATCAAATTTTTAATATGTATTTTATTTTTCTTTTAATTTTATTTATTTTCACTTTCATCTTTTTAGTCTCGATTCAGTTTTCGAAGCCTTGAAAATCGGGTCGTGATAGGATGATTAAGAAAGACTTAAAAGAATTAAAAGTCATTACCTATACGAACAAGGTGCACATTTCTTTTTGGTGGCTTAATCATGGAACTCCATAATTAAGTGTGCTTTGTTTGAATCAATTCTATGTTGGGTAGCCTTTTAGAAAATTTTCAAGGATGCCTGTAAGTGAGGTAGTCTTCACTCTTAGAAGCGAGGGGTAAAGTAAGTGACCATGATGCAAGGGACGCAAGAGAATGTCAGGGCCATTCGGTACTAAATCTAGATTCTGAATCCTGATTCGATCCTGCACATGAATTGTTACAATGTTATTGTTCTTGTCTTGAGAACTTGAGCCCTTAGGTTTTGTTCTTGAGTTCTTGTCATGGTCTAGCTCAAGGGCCTTGGTCATCCGTTCTAATTTCTAACTTCTGTTATGATCTAAGGACCTTAGTTCTAAGAACTTGAAACTTGAAACTTGATCCATATTCTAGTTTGAACGTTGGATCTTAGTTTTTGTTCTTGTCCTTGGTTTTTGTTTTTGGTTTTTGTTCTTAATTCTTACATTTGGGGCTTATATAGTGCTACTTTAAGGCATGGGTGTATAGTACTTACGTGTCTTGATTCATGACCTTAAGGTAGCATATTGATTACTTAAAAACAAAGGCTATATAAAGCTTACTTAAATCATGGCCTTTAGGTAGCATATTGATTATTGGAAAATCAAAAACTACCTAAAGATTATCAAGAGGTTGTGTCTGATTATTTAAAAACCAAGAGTTTACATGAGGCTCATCTTAAAAATCAAGGGATATCCTAAAGATTAACATGAGAAAGCATCTTTGTTACTTAAAATTTAAGAGCTTATCTAGAGTTCATCTTAATTGAGGGTAGCAATCTGATTATTTAAAAACCCAGAGCTATTCTAAACCTTATCATGAGAAAGCCTCCTAATATCTTAAAATCAAAAGTTTACATGGAACTCATCTTAATTTAGAGTAGCAACTTGATTACGTAAAAAATTAAGGGTTGCTCTATAGCTTATCATGGGGTAGCATCTTGATTACTTAAAAATCAAGAGCCAACCTAGAGCTCATGCTAATTTGGGTAGCAACCTGATTACTTAAACATCAAGAACTATCCTAAAGCTTATCACGAAGTAGCATAATGTATTTTTTAAGAACAAGTGTTAATCTTGAGCTCATCTCTAGTTAGGGTAGCCTCTTAGTTACTTGGAAATCAATGATTATCCTAACTTTATCCGGACAAACTTAGAGATCATCTTAACTTAAGACAACCTCTAGATTAATTGAAAATCAAGAGCTAAACCTAAGCGTAACACGGAGCTTATAATACGCCATGATCATGATACTTGATAACTTTCAAGACCTTAAAGTGAGCCTAAGTCATGTTCCATTCTAAGCCCAACGAATAATTCTTAAAGTTAATCGTTAGGGGTCTTTAAGAGTAGTTTCGTCGTTTATTTTCAGTCTTGATTTTTACCTCAAACTTAGTTTATGTTTTAAACTTGGATCCAATCATCTTGAAATCAATATCATGTCCTTCCCCGGTCTATGAAGCTTAAGCAAAAAAAAAGAAAAAAAAAAAAGAAAAAAAAGAAAATCCTAGAGCTCACCTATAAATAGCCAAGCCCTAATAGCCAGTTGACACCTCTCACATTGCACGAAGCTTGATGAAAGCCAGCCGCTCCTAACCCTAGTTGTCGCCCACCTCTCTTTTTCTCCTTCCTTCTCTTTTCCATGCAATCACTTGCATTGTTTTCAACTATCGCCAGTTGCAGCTCAGCCGCATGCCAACCTCACTCGCCGCCTGTACGACATTGCAACCTTCTATCGTCAAAACCATGTGCACTAAATCGCAGTAGTGCTACTTTTCACTGTCGGCCGACACGCTGTGATCGCACGCATGCATCGCCGCCATCGTCTTTGCCCACATCACCACCACCGTACTTGTCCTCGTCAAAGCTAACGTGTTCAAGGGAGAGGTAAGGGTTTTGCTAGATTGGATAATTCTTGGTGGATTCCAATTTTAAATAATGAAATGCTGCCATTACTTACAAAATCTTTGGACATCAATGGTGTCAAAATGAAAATTACAATATGACAACAAATAACGTTTCTCAAATAATATTGTTGCAAATATTGGATTGGTTTCAACCTTGCCTCATTTAAGGAAAGTAAGTAACCAAGTTCCAACTAGTGCTTCGGGATCATTAATTTTGTGATGAATGCAACTAAGGTTACAATGTCTTGATAGAAACATTGTCTCACTCCTAGAGTAAGGGAAAGCTCGAAACGGTGGAATAAACTTTGTGCAAGAAATTGCTTGCACAATAGCTGAGGCAAGGGACTTTCCTGTTGGATCAAGTTTTTGTTTTTAAATTGCTGGTTGTTGTGGAACATGTTTTTATTCATGACTTGGTTTTTGCTATATGATGATATTTTGTACTGGATGTCACAAGGACTAAGCACTTTTGAGTTGTGATGACTAATTGGTGGTGGTTGGATGTTAATTATTCAACGATCACCACTATAGTCACCTTCCGGTAGTGATAACTAATTTATGGTAATTTTTCATTGGTTATTTAGTGATTATTTAGTGATTACCGTCATAGTCACCTTTGGGTGCTTATGACTAATTGGTGGTGATTGGATGTTGCTTATTCACGATCACTACCATAACCACCTTTAGGTGATTATAATTAATTGGCCTTAATTATATGTTGGTTGTTCATAATTATTACTATTGTCAACATGGTGCGATGAAAATCATGTTTGTGGAAAAGCTACCTATAACTATCTACTCATAATTTTGATTGATTAACCATATAATAGTTTATCTATCTAATTCAGATGGGGGAGTTCCTTATTGAATATTTTTAATACTAATCTTACCTTTTAAAATGATAAGTTCATGATACGAGAGTGAGAGTGAGAGGCAGGGTGAATGATCGGTCATGGAGCAACTTTGAAATTTTTATTGTTTGATTTTAAGGACGTTTTCGCCTTTTGTTTTTCAATTTGCTTAATTTATATTCGAGAACTTTCAGTTTATAAGAATTAGGACGTTAAATTTCTGTTGATTCATGTTTAGATTGTTGGACTATTTAATTAAACGGGAGGTTTATCAAAGTTTCTTAGAAGGGGTACCCTACATGATTTCACTGAATTATCTTTTAGCATCTTTGTATGTGTTTTAAAGATATAAAAAAAGTCTTGTTTTTAAGTAACAACTGGAACGTGTATAGAAAGTCTAGGTTGTTACACTTTCTTAAAATCTCTAGTCATTTGAAGGATTTTTTTACCATGAAATATTTTGAAGGAACTTTGACCCATTTTGATCATTTACCACCCTAAACTTGATTTGAATCTCAAATATGACCCAATGATTCTAAAACTTTACATAAGTTTCTCCTAAAGTTTCCTATATTTGGAGATCGTTTGGATTATGAACCAAACGTAAGTTACCTTAGGAGAAATATGGTCATTTTGTACTATTACTTGGCTTAACTACCTTAACATATCATATTCGGCCTAGCATTAAAATTTCATGAGCACCAAAATCCATTTAATTGGTCATTTTAATGTTACATGCTTTTCGAGGAAAACATTAGGTCCTTAACACGTGGTTCTTTGCTTGATTTTTCCATAATCCTTTAAATCTTACTCGATTTAAGGTTCATAATGAAATCCAAGCTATTCATACAAGTATTACTTAATAAAAGTTTAGATACTCTACTTACTTCATCATTGACATTTGGGTCTTTAGTTCTTGAGTTTTTGATATCTGAATTGCACCAAATTTTGTTTGGTAAGTTCATCTTTGAGTCTAGTTTCTAGAACCATCAAGAATTTCTTGAGAGTTGATCGGAAGGAAGTTCAATTTGATTAAAAATAAAATAAAAACTAAGAGAGGGTCAATTTTGGATTGACATGGCTGGCTACGTCATCGTCTTGTTCCTCAGAATAGTGGAGAAGCACGACTTGGCCTTGCAAGATATCTAAAACTCACTCCTAGCCTCATACAGTGAAGTTTGAAAGTTATTGGAACATGTGAAGTTTATCTTATGATGTTTGATAATGTTGAAGTTTGGAAGCTATTGGAACATGTTAAGTAGCAAACCAAGAATTAGGGGTAAAATGAACCAAATGCCCCTAGGACTACTTATGATATTTCAAGGTCTAGACATGCTCTAAATTACCTATTATTTTCTACTATTTTAAAGGTACGAGGATAAATTCAAGATTTCAAGTTGATTGGAGCAAGTTTGGAACCTAAGCCAAGATAGAACCTAAGAAATGCAGAAAGGAAACACCTCAACACACAAGACCCTTCTACTCTCCAAAGAACTTATAATGACCCTATGACTTTCTAGAATAACTCATGCTTGTTATTATGATGAGTTTGTATATGCATGTTACAACTTATGCCTCAAGGAATTCTGAACCATAGAAACTTACAAGATTGAGAACCAAGAAGAATATCACACAAGCTCTACGACTACCAAAGTAGGAAGAATGCTAGTACCACTCAAGGATGAGGGACCAAGGTCCACAGACACAGAAATTTAAGAATGCTATGTAGTACTCTAATCATCCCCAAGGTGACCCATGACCTCCCACCACCCGGTGCTTTAAGAGGTCCATGTTTTCTCTTCTAGGTGGGATGCCCTGCACTATGTTCTCTTTGCAGGATGTCATGTTTGGCCTCATGTTTCCCTTACCTAGATGAGATGTCCTACACCATGCTATGGGTACCCAAAGATTCGCAGGATGTCATGTTCATGTATGCCCCAATCAAGTGACCTCTATAGTCTATCATGGGGAGTAGTCTAGGGCGACGATGGAAAAAGAAGAGAGTAAGTTATCTTAGCCACGAATCAAGAACCTCCTATGACCTCTCACAGCGCATGACTTATACTACGCTGCTTGGAACACATGAAGCCTTGAGCGTAGGTATTCAGATTATATCACTTGGAACATATGAAGCCTTGGGCATAGGTATTTAGGCGGTATCACAAAGCAAGCCCTAGATGCAAGATTAGACTACATCACTTGGAACGTAAGAAGCCTTGGATGTAGGTTTTCAAACTATGCCGCTTGGAACACATGAAACCTTAGGCATAGATTTTCAGATCGTATCGAAGGGCAAGCCCTAAGGTGCGGGTTTAGACTATGTTAGTTGGAGTGCATGAAGCCTTGGACATAGGTTAAGACTGTGTTGCTTGGAACACATGAAGCCTTGGACACAGGTTGTTGGTTCATGACTGATATTGTAAATCCTAGGGGGAGTGTCTTGAAGAACAAATAAAAAACAGAACAAAAACCTAGAAGTACCAAGAACGAGATAAAGATCAAGGCCTATAACATGGATCAAGACCCAAGTCCTACGGAAAAGAACAAAAAAACAAGAACTATAGTACTAAGGCCCTTATAGAATAACAAAGGTTTCAGAATCCAGAATCCAGGGACCAAGGTCCTCAAGATAGATTATGATATGAACCCACAAGTCAAGAACAAGAACTAGAGGGCCTAAGTACTTACAATAAGAACCAAAACAAAAACAAAACAAGAAAGAGTGTGGTACCCTAGCATATCAAGGACACGATTAAGAGCCAACAAGAAGGCTTCTTACCAAGTCTTTATACTCATTCCTTATACTTCATTTTTTTTAGGTAATAAGGAGTTGGTCGAGGTCGAGAGCGGACTCTGGAGCAGGTCCCATAGACAAACCTCACCCGTCATCTTCAACGCTTTTCTTTAAAAAAAAATTGTGTCTATTCTTTATTTTGTGTTTTAACTATTGTATCGTGTTTTAATTACTCAGGTATGAACACTATTTTGTTTTAATGAATGTTAGGCTTTAAATACCGTTTGTTTTAATTTGCAAAAAATTTACCCCTCTTTTTGGAGTCATCAAGTCAGCTCGGTCCTTATAGATTATCCTAACGGTCTCCTAAAACATGGTATACATAGTCTAAACTTTCGTGCAAGCTTAATAGGGGGATAACATCCATCAATCACCAGAAGCATATATCACAATAGCCCATCCTCCTTTCTATCACAGCAGAAAATATTTATAACATACATCTCAAAATCTCAACCGAGGAAAATTTGGTAATTTCTTACTTGTTGAAATTGGCCAACTCGTATTCTAGTCATCCATATTTTCATTCTATTTTCATTCTATCCTACAAAAAGTATTAAAACAACATGCATCTTGGAATCTCATCCTAAGAGTATAACCTTAATTGGCTGGTTTCCTTGGAATTCAACCTAGCTTCACTATTTGAGTAGGATAATAGGTATTAATTTTGCATGCCTAGACAACCAATATCAGTAAAGGAGCATAAAGGGCCAAGGGAGTCATTCCGTTGGAGAGTCTTCTTGCTCACTCTTTGACACAAACATTTTCCTTCCACTAGAGCAGGTTCCCGGGAAGCGATTTTCAGTGAGAGGAGCAAGTAGTGCTAGTATCAGATGGAGATGAAACAAGTTTTCTAAATACTTGAGAGAAATACTTTGAATAGAAGACCCTTAAGTACTTGTGCCTATTTCTCTTTGTTATTATGAAAAGAGCATACATCTCATGAGTATTTATATTGGAGAAAGTACGGACTAGTTTTCTAAACTTTCTCCTTAAGTTAAAAACTACTGACAACTTCTTAATTAAAGCACTAAAACTTGGTCCACAATTTGGCAACTACTAACAATTTATTTAAAGTTGCAAGTTAGTAACGTATTCTATTAAGTCTACTAACACTTCTTCTAAAGTTGCTCCATAAGTTAGTAATTTATTCTACCAAATTAAGTTTATTGGCACACAATCTATCCCATAAACTTGACTTTGTTCAAGATTCTTCATTCCCAGCAACTCTTGCATCTCTGCAAAGTTAACCCTTCCTAGGGTCTTGGTTAGAATATTCGCACGTTGTTCTCTAATACATATGAACTCCACAACGATTTATCTCTTCATAACACACTCATGGATGGAGTGAAAGCAATTGTCAATGTGTTTGTTATGTCTGTGAAATATTGAATTCTTCATGAGTGCAATCGCAGATTTGTTGTTAACATAGAAAGTTATTGGCTTTAGTTCACTCCTTTTAGTAATTCTAAAAAAAAATCTCAACTACAATGCTTGGTACGATGCCACAGTTGCTATCATGAACTTGGCCTCATAGGAAGATAGTGCAACAGTTCACTGCTTCTGAGAATGCCAAGAGATCAAATTTCCATTGAGATAAAACGTCATTCTTGCAGTGTTTTTTCTATCGTCGGTGTATCCATCTAGATCACTATCAAGTAAAACTAACTAGATCTTCAGAATCTCACCCTCTTTAATATTTCAGCCCATAGCTTGTGGATCCTTTCTCAGAGTGAAAAATGTACTTAACCGTTTGATGATGCATCATAGCAAACTTTTTTATGTACCTATTTACCATTCCAACAACGTATAAAAGGTTCAGTGAGTCAAGTACCTTAGACTTCCGATGATGTGCCTATACTCAGTGGAATTCACCAAGCTTCCTTCAACATTTTTCCCAAGTTGTAACTTTGTTTCCATGGGATACTTGGTCGGATTGCACTCTGTCATCTTAAATTGCAGCAACAACTTGTTAGCATAGGTTGATTACTTTAACATGATTTAATATTTTCTTTGGTCCACTTCAATACCGAGGTAATACGTGACTAATCCAAGATTAGTCATATCAAAATCTTTCACCATTTGTTGCAAGAACTCTTTGAAGCCTTCCACGCTTGTACTAGTGACCATCAGGTCATCAACATACACACCAATTATGAATGTTTCAACTCCATTGTTTCTTGTATGCATTGCTTGTTCTTGCAAGCACTTCATGAAGTTTAGAACCTTTAAGCTCTTGTCCAAATGTATGTTCCACACCCTCGATGCTTGTTGTAAACCATAAAGGGTATTTGACAACTTGTACACTTTGTACTCTTTGGTTTTGATGACGAACCATTCCGGTTTGGCAACATACACTTCTTCTTGGAGGTCACCATTTAGGAATGTTGATTTGACATCCAAGTGATGGACCTTCCATACATGTTGAGCTGCAAGGGCAAGAATTGACCTTTCATATGTTGTTGGAATGGTGAGTAGTTACATGGAAAAGCCTACTACGGTGCATCATCAAGCGGTTAAACACATTCTCCGCTATGTGAAGAAAACCACAAGCTATGGGCTGATGTATCAAAGAGAGCGAGGTCCTGAAGAACGAGTCGGTTTTACCAATAATGATTTAGCTGGAGACATTGACGATAGAAAAAGTACTGCAAGAATGACTTTTTATCTTAACGGAAATTTGATATCTTGACAATCTTAGAAGCAGCAAATTGTGGCACTATCTTCCTGTGCCGCAAAGTTCATGGTAGCAACTGCGACATCGTTTAAGCATTGTGGCTGAGAAATTTGTTGAGCGAAGTGACTAGAAGTGAACTAAAGTCGGTAACTCTCTACGTCGACCACAAATCTGCGATTGCACTGATGAAGAATCCGATATTTCAAGGACGAAGCAAACACATTAATACTCACTTCCACTTCATCTGTGAGAGTGTCGAGAAGTGACAAATCATTGTGGAATTTGTATGCACTATAGAGCAACGTGCTGATATTCTAACGAAGGCCCAAACAAGGGTTAGGTTTGCAAAGATGCGAGACTTACTAAGAGTGAAGAATCTAGAAAAAAGTCAAGTTTACGGAGACTTACTAAGAGTGAAGAATCTAGAAAAAAGTCAAGTTTACGGAGAAGATTGTGAGCTAATAAACTTGGCTTAGTAGAATAAGTTGCTAACTTATGGAGTAACTTTAGGAGAATCGTTAGTAGACTTAGTAGAATAAGTTACTAACTTATGGAGCAACTATAGAAGAATCAGTAGTAGTTGCCAAATTGTGGACCAAGTTTAGTTCTTTAATTGAAGATTGTTTATTTAATTGAAGATTGTTAGTGGTTCTTAACTTCAGGAGAAAGTTTAGGAAACTAGTTAGTGCTTTCTTCACTATAAATACTCATGAGATGTATGCTCTCTTCACAACAACAAAGAGAATTAAAAAGCTTTGTTCCAAAAGTCCCCCCCCTCCCGTTTTTCCTTTGCTTCTTTCCCTTGTTTCGATATAGTTCGATCGTGGGTCAAATCCAACACATGCAATGTTTGCAGCGCCTCCTACACTGCCTTTACTGAGCCCTTCTCTACCAACATGAGAATAACGACCTTCGAGATTGCTTGGTAGATGGCGGCAAGAGCCATCCTGCCCCTTACGCTCCTCAACATCACCATGCTCAATGGTGTCCCACACGCCTTGTGCCTATAGGTTAACACGCATCTTTATCGACCATGCTGCATAATTACTCTCCGTGAGTAACAGGTACTGGAGTGTTACACTCCCCTTCTTTCCACTCTTTATCGTTGTCATATCTCCTCTGACAACTTCGTCTGTCGATGACATTTAGTTTGGCATCCTAGCTTTGATATCAAATGTTGTATGTATAGCCCGAGATCAAAATATATAAAAACTAACAACTAAAGAAGAAAGAACAACTTGATGGGAGAGATGTTTTGAATAAAAAGAACCTTAAGCACTTATTCTTTATTGTTGTGAAAAAAGCATATATCTAATGAGTATTAATAGTGGAGAAAACACTAACTTTCTTAAACTTTCTCTTCCCGTTAAAAACCACTAACAATTTTTCTAATTTAAGCACTCAAACTTAATAACCATTCTCTTAAATTACTCATAAGTTAGTAACTTATTGCGAAAGAGTTCATCAAGGTAGATCAAGTATTTTATATTGACATCTTTTCTCTTCTTTGTATTCTATTAATGTGTGTACTACACTACTATTATGTCCGTATGATCTTACCCAAGTAATGGGCCGATTTCATTAGTCTTCTTCTTCAATTGGACATTGGCTAAGAAGCATTAGGGAATAACTGGTAGAGTAGAAGAATGATTCTTGTGGTTCTAGATTCACCTTTACATGGCTTTAGCTTGCTTATAAACCCACAATCTCTTTTATTTAACATTGGGTTTCCCTTCAAATCTTACTTACCAAATCAAACATACCTTATATACAACACTACCATTTACACATTCCCATCATAAAATAAAACCACCTTTTCAAAGAAACTCAATCAACTCTGATCCAATTCCACTTCCACTTCCACTTCCAATTCCACTTCCACTTCCAGTTGCTGCATCATTCAAGTCGATCATTCTGAATTCCTCTTGATTATTCTCGTTACTTTCTTGCATTGTTAGTCTCTTACAATCTCCCTCAGAAACAGAGCTGCTCTGTTCTGACAAACATGAGCTCTCACATCCAGAGCTCACCATTGAAGCCAATTGAGAGAGCTCTTCCAGTGCTTCTGAACAACATCCGTACCCTGCAAATGTCTCTTCTGCCTTCCTCAACACCCTCTTTAAGTACTTCCCTTGCGCTTCAATTCTCAGCTGCAAATGCCTTTGTACTTCTACTTGCTCCTGCAGCCTCTTCTCTACTTCCATTTGCATTTCCATAACATCCCATATCTTCTTTCTCCTTCAATTGTTGATCCAAATAATATTAACACAAAGCAATGTCTACACAACAAAAGGAAAATTCAAAACAGAGATGGGTTTTTACTCTTTCATGTTATGATTTTGACCCACATCGCTGTTTTCCACGTCCAATTTCCCACCTTTTATCTGCACCTGCTTCAAGTCTTTAAAGAACAAAAGTAACTAAATGTGAGAGAGATTGTTAATGAAGAGTTTTGTGATGGATTGATTGTATTGAGAATTAACCTTCCAGCTTGAGTTGGGGAATGGTTTCAGACTTGTGGCTTTTTCCCAATCTAAATTTCTGCCTCATAAACAAACATTATTAACTTTCAAGAACAAATGGGCGTTTTTTTATCATATGATATAGCATAGAATAGAAGAAGAACCTGTAAATGGCTCTTGAGGTGGTACAGCCTTAGCCCAGTGATACCCATAGCTCTCATCAAGCTCTTAGGAGTGGCCTCTGCAACAAACCAACAAAAAATAATGAAACACAAAGAAAAGGAAAAAGAAGGAAGATGTAATAGAAGAGAGAGAAAACAGAACTATGTGCTCCACCGAGATGATTCACAGCCTCCTCAAATCTGTGATGAAGCTCCGGAGTCCATTTCAGCCTTGGCTTTGCATCAGTAGACAAAACCAAGTTGATGTGGTGATGATTCTGCATAATTCTGTTTGTGTTTAGAACAAAATGGGATTTGGTCGTGTTTTATATGTCCGTCGGATGTTGTCAGGAGACATTGGTGGGGTAAGGCTATGTTGGAAGGGAATATATGTTTCTTTCCTTTCTATTCGATTGCTTCCCGATGATATTACGTTCATACAAACTTTTACATTGTTTAAAATTTTGATCTTTGACTTGAAAGGATGAGAGAATCTCCAAAAAGAAAGAAGCAGCAGGAAAGAAAGATGCAGCGTTGCAAGGGAGGAGTGTTAAAAGCAGAGAAAAAAGTGTAAGGTTTGTTGTTGATATACCAAAACCCATCATGGAATCACTTTGTTTGAAAGGATGAGGAGCTTTTAAAGTAATTTGATTGCGATTATGGATATTTGTTTTGCTGATTGAAAATGGGTCGTTCCTGTTTTTGTTGAGTGTGTGGCGTGTGGTTCATAGATTCTTTTTGTTCTTTTCAAAGGATGAAGGAATCAAAGAATCTAAACTTCAAAACCCATCTACACCAAACAAAAACTTATCCCTTTCTTTTTCTCATTTCAGTCTACATTTCAACCAAAACCTATACTCTCTTCACTCAATTGGTTAATTCTTCACTCAATTGGTTAATTGGCTAAGACGTATACTCTTGATTAATAGGTCAAACGTTTGAGTTTTTTTACTCTCAAACGAGTCCCACTTTTTTTTTTATTAACTTTATTCAATCTAGAAAAAATAAATGTATTGAAGTGGTTTTTAAAAGACACCATTATCATATTATAAAATAGAAACACCTAAACTCCGGCAAGTTAATTTTTTCAACTTCAAAAGTAAATTTTATTGAGGGTTTTATAGATTGAATTTCAAGATAACGGAAATTGAAAATTACCATAAACTCCAATATATATACACATTTTCAGTAAACTAAGCACTCTAAGATAGTGAGCGACGATCATTGGTCTAGACGTAGTGCTCCTAGAAATTGGATTAGCTTTGAAGAGCTAGTCTTGAGCGTTCTACCATGCAAAATGAGATTACTACATTACCAAGTAATAGCAGCATATAAGCAATATGATCGACCCAAGCTTAGGGTAGATAACGTAGCCCATTGAGGAACCCAAGTGCCTTTATTTGGTGGAATGGTCGATTGTCTTCTGAACAAGGCATTTGCGCTATAAACTCGTCTGGAAGAGTGTGGGACCACGTAAGTAACTTTGTAGCTGGCAAGCTCACAAGGTCACTCTCCCAGATTCAGAATAACTCCATGGCTCTATGGAAGGGTATGCCGGTTAACCTTCCACAAATGATGTCCATACCAATAGGTGTCATACTGTCCTATAGGCTTTTATGAGGTAGTGCCTCAATCCAATATACCGATCATTCAGTGTTATAGCATAGCAAGCTGACGAAGTCAAGAGAATAACAAAGTTAATTCACGCCGAGCTAAGATACGTCCAGTAGACTCATAATGTTAAAAATTGGTGAACAACCTCCACCAAATCCATATTGAGTTTCTGATGGACAAGAGAACCACTCGAACCTTTAAGTCCTCTCCATAAGCTCAAATAGCAATAGAAATTGATTCAAAATTCCTCAAGGCTAAAGAAAAGCTAGTGTGGTTATAGAGAAGATGTCTCGGAGCTTTATGTTTTGTTTAAAGTTGTATCTCAAACCCATTTCCCATTTAAAAATAAATTTGAACACGTTGGCTTATACCCGATTTAGATTTATTTTTAATTATGGTATTGTATTTAATTTGCACAAAATGTTACTTATTTAACAAGGTATGCATGCATGTTAAGAAATGAAATAAAGGGGAAACAAAAGAAGAGAAGAAAAAGGAGATTAAATGCGATCGAATTCCATCCATCTTTGAATGGAATCAAAATCCAATCATTTCATTTTACAAAGCAACATTTTTCCTTTCAAACCTCATTCATTTCTTTGCATTTTGCTTCATTATAACCCAAACTTTCCTCTCCTCTCCTTTGTGTGATTCCTAACATGATATCAAAAATTATTATAGTATTGAATAAATTTTTTTTGAATAAATGGTCTACTTTGTTTAGAATTTTTAAACTCGATTAACATACCGATGTGGAGATCCATAATTCCTAATAGTTTCGAGCGAGATAGCTCAAAAATTTGTTATTGATGGGTAGAACAGCTTTAAGAAAGGTGGGAGAAATTGTTAGAGCTTAAGCAACTTTCAACATAATGTGGGGCGAAGGTTTGAAAAACAAGTTAAAAAGAAAGAAAGAAAGAGAAAGAGAGAGAAGGAAGGAGAAAAGATGAGTAGAGTTATTGAAGTGGGTTTCCCCTTTAGTGAGAGGTAATGGCGTAGTTTGGTTCAACACCTTTATCTTTACTTTAATATATTCCATAAGAGGTAAAGGAGATTCCGGGGATGATGCCTAATGCTAATGCCCCTCATCCCCACTACTCTTACCTCCAAACTCAATCAAGATCCAAAGGTGAATGATTCTTGTTCGTAAATCAATTATTGTGTTTGGAGAGGGAGGGGCCATATCACAACAAAGTAACTACTTTTTTGAAACAAGAATCAAACTAAATTCACATTCAATGGTTTAATTCAAATTACATATACTTTACATTGATTTGTGTGGTTAAAAAGAGATTTTTGAATTGGTATACAACTTTTAGCGATCACGCCGTTATTAAGTGTAGAAAACGATGGAGAGAAGGCACCCTACATATTTCACACTTTTGTTCTAAATTGACAAATAAAAGGTAGTAACAAAAACAAAATAGTGGGAGATGTTCTGAATTTACCATTAAAAGGTAATGGAAAAAACAAAAGCTGAAGTAAAATAGTGAATGAGAAAGACCCGTAGGAAAGGAGAAAAAAAAGATGAAAAGAGAAATTTGGAGAAGTGCTATTATTGAGTTTGACCTATTGGACTAGTGATAATATTTTAACATTTAAGTTTGTGATTGCATCATGGGCTTTATGGTTGGTGTCCATTCCAGTTTCAGCTTTCATCCATGTGTCTATATGCATCACACCCGTCCATGCATATATCTTTGTGCACGCGGCCATCGAGGGAGGAATCATGCACAACGACTAGAAGGAACATGCACTATACTACGAAAGGTTGAATGTGGAGGATATGGGTTAAGATCCAACCAAGTGTTATGAATGAATGTTCTATTCGTGTCGTGGAAGCATTTGAATTGTCTATAATTTTATTTAGAATTAAACAAAACTAATACTTAAAAGCAAACACAAACTTATATGGAAGACCTATGGAAAAAGCTCTGGTGAGTTCTTTATTCTACTTCCTCCCGATTGCTTAGTGTCATGGTCATACTTATCAGGGTGTGTTACATATGGTAATCCAATTTCTTGTGCCTATTTCATGTTGTATTACTTTATCGCTTTCATGATATATTATTTTATTTTTTATATTTTATGTGTGTATGACTGATATGAACCAAGACATCCCTATCATACACTATGAACTTGAAAAAAGTTTTGAAGAAGGTTGGTCAAATTACCATAAGATGAAGTCAAGTTCTATTAAAGTTGAACTTAAGTTGCTATCCATTCTACATTAAGAATATTCAAGTTTTATTTATGCAACAAGAGCTTCAACCATTCTACATTAAGAATATTCAAGTTTTATTTATGCAACAAGAGCTTCAAGATGCTTCATGAAGCATAATTTGTTCTTAAATTACTACAAATTTATGATAGATGATAACTGAAGTATGGTATTTCTTTATTGTATTTTAAGGTTTTTATTTACTTAAATTAAATTTATATAATGGCTAATTATTGTCATAAAATATACAGTGGTAAATTATGGTCATAAGATATGAAAGTTACAACTCTTGGAATGACTCCGGTAAGGTTAAGAGTTTTTATTTTGAGGCTATATAAAGCCATGTATCTTATCTTTGTAAAACAGACTTGGACAATGCTGTAAAAGGAGCATTTGTGCTTTCTTTTAGCCAATGACGAAGTTTCTTTGCAATTATATGTAGTTTAGATTTCATGTTTGGAATCATTCAAGATGACATGATCAATCTTGTTTGTGGAGTAATTCAAATCTCAAACAAAGTGTTCTTAGTCTTGAGATATTCGATCAACAAGGTAATCTTGATTCCTTATAATTTGGTATCAAAGCTTTTCCTTGGGTTGATTACTTATCGTTTGGTATCAAAGCTTTCTCTTAGGTTAATTTCTTTTCATTTGGTATTAGAACTTTCCTTTGAATTGATGATTCCTTATCGTTTTGTATCAAAGCTTTCTCATAGGTTAATTTCTTATCATTTGGTATTAGAAGTTTCCCTTGAGTTGATGATTCCTTATCATTTAGTATCAAATCTTTTCCTTAGATTGATTCCTTATCATTTGGTATTAGAGCTCTAGGATCACTATCATATACTCTAAATCAATAATGGAAGCTGACTATCTTAAAGGATTTTCTATATCAATAGACAAGGGTCTGTTATAGAACGATTACCTATGCGTACTTAAGAATGAGTCTATATCAACAATAAGAGTTGCTTTGTGAGGCACGACTCCCATATACTATCCACCCTAAAGAGTACCAAGATGTACTAGTAACGCAGTACATAACTGAATATGTAGGCCTGATCCGCCAACATATCAAGGCACCAAAACGTCGTCTATTGGGACTCTTGCAACCCCTTAGTCCTACATAAATGGGAGAACATTATCATGGACTATTTCAGAGTTGCCTAATACCAAGAAGGGCTTTACCGTCATATAGGTTATGTGAATGTTTGCTGAATCCACCACACCTAAATGGTGTGAAAGTTATCTTATTTATAATCAAATAAATTACAAGGATATGGAAATAGTAATAAATGGAAATAACAATAAATGGAAAGATACCTATAGTAATAAGGCAAATGTTAGATATTTGCCTTATAATAAAATATCAAATATAATATATATGGTAAACTATAATTTATTACTAAATATTCTTAACACCCCACCGCAAGCTAAGCGTCGGATTTAAACGAACGTGAAGCTTGAATCTAAAAAATTCAAAGAGGTTGAGAAACACTTTTCTTGGCCATCGAAAACTGCAGAGAGATCGCCGCTCAACGGCGATGCTGTCTTGGCTTCGGTGAGAATATGTCTAACCCATGAAGAGGGATTGTCGCTTAGCGACGATGCTGACTTGGCTCTGGTGAGAATATGTCTAACCCCAAGAAGTAGAAGGGGAAACCTAGAGCAAGGGACAAAAACAATGTTGAAGCCAGAAGAGTCGCCACATTGGGCGAATGAGCCAATTTTGGCGAGAAGGGCAGCTGGAAGAGTCGCCACATTGGGGCGAAGGAGCCAATTTTGGCGAGAAGGGCGGCGGCAACTTGGTTGGCGAAGATGCCAGTGCAGCGCCCAGATTCCAAAGGTAAATCTCTGCAGAAGGTCGATGGGCTTATTGAGATTCTGTATATTTTTGAAGAGGAATGCTGATGAAGATCCTAAGATTCTAAGATTAGGGTTTTTGTGAAGGATGAAGGATGAAGGGAAAATTGGGAAGAAAATTAAAGAGGCTATGTTTGAAAAAGGTGAGGTTGTATGTACAGAGTATGGCGAAAGATGATTTGGAGGTCAAAAAGGTGGAGCCGAAGAATAATCAATCGACTCTGCATGTGACAGCCATGACGACTGCCCCTGCGGCATCAAAGACAACAGTGGTGGTGGAGAAGAACAGTAGAAGATTTCAAAAGCCATTGAAAAGAAAGGATATAGGTTGCTAAACCAAAATAGCTCTGATACCATGTGAATGTTTGCTGAATCCACCACACCTAAATGGTGTGAAAGTTATCTTATTTATAATCAAATAAATTACAAGGATATGAAAATAGTAATAAATGGAAATAACAATAAATGGAAAGATACCTATAGTAATAAGGCAAATGTCTAGATATTTGCCTTATAATAAAATATCAAATATAATATATATGGTAAACTATAATTTATTACTAAATATCCTTAACAGGTTAGCATCGGCAGGTTGACCAAGTCTACCAACTTCATTCTAGGAAAGATAATATGCTCAGTAGACAAGTAAGCTCAACTGTACATGGAAGATGTAGTTTAAGTACATAGAGTTCTTCGTATCATTAGTATGAGATTGAGATGCAAGATTCATGTCACACTTTTGGAAGAGCCTACAAAAGGCACTTGGAACACTACTAAGGTTTAGTACGACCTTCTTCTCTCAAACTAACAGTCAATCAATGTAATACTTAAAATAAGAATAAGTTGCTCATGTAAGACTCAAAGGATCTAAGAAAAGAAATTTTAAGCAAGGGTTTTAAACAAGTCATATCAATACCCTAATAAGTAATTTTAGGGACTTGAGGCCTTTGGAGAAAGATGAGAAGGAAAAAAAAGGCAAGTCTAAAGAACAAAAATGTCATATCTCCAATTTTTAAGAAATTTTCTAGATTTTTAATTCTTTAACTACAAGATTCTAAACAACAGAAAAATGACCGAAAAAAAAAATTAGAAAAATTTTAGATTTTTTTGAAAAAATAATAATAAATTTTTTTAAATGGCAAATTACCAAAATATCCCTGACCTCGAGATATTTATGAAAATGCCACAGATCAGAAAATAAGATCTGCGACGGTGAGCAGTAATTAGAAAATCCTTCAAATCTTCAAATCTTCAAATCTTCAAATCCAACGGTTGGATCTTCATCAAATTTGAGTATGTTCTAGAGAAGGCACGCCTCATCACATTCAATGAGAGTTTAAATTGGAGGTCAATAACTAGCTAATCCAAGGTGATATTTCTTAAAAAAATTTAGAAAACTCAATCTCCAAATCACAAAAAATTATGAAGGTTTTAACATCAGTTTAAGTTTTTCCTCTAATGTCCAAAGTTGGAACATCATATGGAATAAGAATCAAGAAAGGTCGAACTCTCAATCGTGAGTTATAGCCCCACTTAGTTTTTGGGATTCCTACTCTTGAGTTTCTTCCAAATTTAAGAGCATTTGTTCATCAGTTTCCTTCAAACTTGTTCCTACATCTTCTAAACAAGATTACCCTCAAGTTTTTGTGCCTTCAAGGAGTATTTCCATAGAATACCGCGAAAATAATTAACCTCAAGAACGTGCCCCATTGAAGAAAATCAATTTCGAGTATAACTTGGTGTAAGTATCGAATTCCTATCTACGGTCCATTTTTCTCCAAATTGAGCATTTCTTTAGCTTCAGAGGATTCAGATGAGTAACTTTGATGAAAAAATCGAGAGCTAAAACGTCCTAGATCAAGCTACCAAGAAATCGATCCTCTGAATTTTGATGATGACAATACATGTTAATATGAGGATGTAAGATGATGATTTTTTCTTAATATGGCACTATTTTCCATATTAAGATGAAAAGCATGTTTTGGATGTCATATTGCATTATGACGACGTTTTTTCTAGGACACAACCCTAGTTAATGTTAATGATGAAGAAGATATGAAGACTAATGCACATATATTACTTACAGTACTATAAGGATGGAATTAGGGTGATGTCATAAAGATGTTTTTAAAGATGAGGAACTATAGGAACCTCATGCATTCTGTGTGTACATAAACATTGAGCTACTTCTCATTTTATGATGATGAGTACGGATGCATACACTAGGATGATGATGGTGATCATGCCGCGCATGACACTCAGGGGTCTTCTGACCTCAGGACATCATTACGGATAGCTAACTCGACTATGATAACTAACTCGCCTGGGGATTCACGCTCCCACGAGTGAGTCGTGTGTAGGAAAGTACTACGCATCCAATTTAATCTGGATTGGAGACCACCCCTATGATGGTTTTAACGATATGTCCCTAGAGCATATCTTGCATGTGTTTGCATTTTCACAGCCTCAATAGTGGGGTCACTTACTAAGTATTCTCAAAATACTCAAGCAGTGTGTTACGACTTTTTCAAGTAAAGGCAAGATGCCCCTATATAGCTGACGACGATATCGAAAATTGAGACCATGGCACTGTTAAAATGTCATCACTCGTCCAATAGGGTTAAATCCAACCATTGTCTGAGTAATTATATTTATAATTTAGAATTTTAGAAATAAATTTAGGAAAATGATTTCGGGATTTTAGGAATAAATTTAGGAAAATGATTTAGGTATTTAAAAGAAAAAGGTCGAGATTCTAGGAATAGATTGACTACCCTTTGGTTACCCCTCCATCCTACTTATTATCATGCCAAAAAATCCCAAGCAATACAAAGTAGTAGTTTCTACAGTGTCTTGTAAATCTCTTCTTGATTGGTCTTAATAAAGTGTGCGAGTGTTTCCCACAAAGAGTTGTGTTTAACAATCTGGTATCAGAGCGAGGTTAGTGTAAGTTGTTGATCTCTTGGAATTCTTAGTATGCTCTGTGGTTGTAGCTTTGTCTGATCTTCCACATCAGAAACGATTTCTTGAGATTATTAGTGAGTGAGTTTCTTTTGTGTTATGAGTAGTCTGTGATTCTGCAAGTCTTGTGTCGAAAGAGCTTGTTTGGTATTACTGAGGTATAGCCAACACGATGGGTGATTTCCAAATCGTTGGAGGAATCAAAAAACTCAACAACAACAACTACAACACGTGGGCAACATGCATGATGTCCTATTTACAAGAACATGATCTTTGGGAGATCGTTGGCGGGTGCGAAACTATGCTGCCAGAGGATGATTCTAACCGCGTCTTGCGCAAATGGAGAATCAAAGCAGGCAAAGCAATGTTTGCCTTGAAAACCACAATCGAAGAAGGGATGTTAGAGCATATTTGGGATGACTAGACACTGAAAGAAGCATGGGACACGTTCGTGATGTTGTTCTCAAAGAAGATCGATGCGAGACTACAACTTCTGGCAAACGAGTTGTTGTCAATTTCACAACGTGACATGACAATTGCTTAGTATTTCCAGAAGGTCAAGTCGATCTGTCGGGAGATTACTGAACTAGACCTGAAATCCGCTATTGTAGAATCTCGAATGAAAAGGATCATAATCCACGAATTGCGACCAAAATATCGAAACTTCATTATTGCTGTACAAGGATGGCCCACTCAACCATCACTTGTAGAGTTTGAAAATTTGTTAGCCAGTCAAGAAACCATGGCTAAACAAATAGGAGGCATCACATTGAAGGGCGAAGAAGAAGCACTCTACACAAGTGAAAGCCAGAGCAATAATAGGTTGTCTACCAAACGTGGATACAATGGTGACAAAAGAAGAAGTCACCAAGGAACTGTACAACCAGGGAGAGCTCAGAAGAACGATTACAATAACTCTCAAAGGAAGAGATTTGAAGGCATCTACTACAATAACGGGAAGAAGGGCCATATGTCCAAAGATTGTTGGTCCAAGAAAAAATCTGTCGAAAGCAATGTGGCATCCTCCAACATGGAGATAGAGAAGGAATGGGATGCAGAGGTACTCTATGCCATAGAAGAAGATGAGTTAGCACTCATGGCAATGATGAGAGACCATATTGATTATGAGAATGATCAAATCATTGATTTAAGATGCTCAAACCACATGATTGATGATCAAAGTGGTGCAATGGAGGAGGAGTGGCCCTCAGAGAAGGAAGTATTACCAGACCTTAAGCAAGTTGAAGAAATTCTTCTACAGAACACGGGGGAGCAAACGGAAGAAATTCTTCTATAGAACACAGGGGAGCAAACTAAAGAGATTCTTCCACAGAAGACGGGGGAGCAAACTGTCCACATTTGCTTAAGTGCTGATGTGCCTGAAGATTCAAGTGACACTAGTGTTCGTGAGCAAGAAGTGACTCAACCAAACAAACCTAGTGAAAATAAAATGACACCTCAACAACTCAGACATTTAGAAATAATCATAAAGCCAAATCCAGAGTTACGCCAACGCAGTAGAAGACGAAGTTAATGAGCTGGAGACATACAAAGAAGCATCACAAAACTTAGCTTGGCATAAACTGGAGGAAGAAATTATAGCCCTGGAACAAAATCAAACTTGGGAATTAGTGCCAAGGCCAAGAGATACCAAACTCATCTCTTGCAAGTGGGCTTACGAAATAATATGTCTCTCGGATGGATCAATCAAAAGATATAAGACTCAACCTGTAGCTCGAGGGTTTTGTCAACAATTTGGACTAGACTATGATGAAACGTTTAATCTAGTGGCAAAGATCATTATCATACAAGTTCCTCCAGTACTTACGGTAAATAAAGATTGGAAATTATGGCAGATGGATATGAATAATGCTTTCTTGCATGGAGAGTTAAAGAAAGAGTTTTACATGGACCAACCGAAGAAATTCGAAATTGAAGTTGGAGTCATTGATCAATATATGCAAAATCCGAAGAAGCCTCATTTGGATGCGGCTCGACGGACCTTGAGATATGTCAAAGGTATAATCAATTACGATCGTTTATACAAAAGAAGCGAAGACTGGAAGCTAGCGGGATATAGTGATGTCGACTATGCAGGAGACCACGATACTCGAAGATCAATCACTGGGTATGTGTTCAAGCTCGGTTCGAGAATAATTTTTTGGTATAACAAAAGACAACCAACAGCATCATTGTCAACTAGAGAAGCAGAGTATAGAGCAGCAGCTAGAGCAACTCATGAAAATACATGGTTAAAACTTTTGATGGAAGATTGGCACCAGAAAATTGAGTATCCAATACCACTTCATTGCAACAATCAATCTGCGATTCGCCTAGCAGAAAATTCGGTGTTTCATGCTAGAACAAAGTACGTGGAAGTACACTACCATTTCATTAGAGAAAAAGTCTTGAAGGAAGAAATCGAGAGACAGCCGATCAAGACAGATGATCAAATTGCAAACTTGTTTACAAAAGGGCTGAATACTGGCAAACATGAGAGTTTTCGCTGTCAGCTCAAAATGATGCAACGAATGAGGACTAGTGCTTAGGGGGAGTGTTAAAATGTCATCACTAGCCCAATAGGTTAAACCCAACCATTGTATGAGTAATTATATTTATAAGTTAGGATTTTAGAAATAAATTTAGGAAAATGAGGTAGGAATTTTAGAAATAAATTTAGGAAAATGATTTAGATATTTTAGGAAAATGTTGAGAAATTTGTAGATTCACTACCCTCTAGTATAAATACCCCATCCTACTTATTCATCATCTAAAAAAATCCCAAGCAAAGTAATAGTTTCTACGGAGTGTCTTATAAATCTCTTTTCGATTGGACTTAACAAAGTGTGCGAGTTTCCCACAGAGAATTGTGTTCAACAGGCACGTGCATAAGATAGTAGCATTTTTAAATTCTTAAACTTAGGTGAGTAACAAAGTTGAGTTGGATTGACCGATTCTTCGAGTCATCAATTTTTTTGAACACTCCTATTCGTTGCTATTTGTTATCGCGGTGTCTATTAGGAATTATGTTTTAGTGATAAATCTTTTTTATACAATTATTGAGAGGGATTGTTCTTCCTAACTTTTAATTGGGTTTGGACTTCTCCATTACTTGGATCTTCATCGTTCATAGAAATTCTTAAGTTTCTTTTGTTATCCGAGACATAATCATGCCTCCCATTTGCCTTTTCCGTCACATTCATACCCTAAACCCTAATTATGACTATGGATTTTTCACTTAATTTCAAACGTTATTTTGCCCATCTCCATCGACCATTACTTACCTGCTCTTTTGGACCACACCTCCACGTATTCATTTTATTCTTATTTTTATTATTTTATATGGTTATAATGTTAGAATTTAATTTTTTAGAAGTTAGGTTGGTAGAACATTTTATTATATTATATTTTTGTTTGTAAATATTATATTAGACGTTTACATTGTTTAAATTATATCGTAAAATAGAAATTATGCATTAGAAAATTGCATAACCATTTAAAAAAAACTAAAAAAGGAAAAACAATTTTCGTAGGAAATTCGATGTAACGACCCTCGTTTTCTACTATCCTAAAGTCACTACCAACTTCATGAGAAAATATTTATTTAAAACAAATTCATAAAACAATCCCATCAACTTACATGTTTAGGAATTGGTCTTAAAATAGTACAAAAAAAAATATTAAAATAAAGATACTTCAATATAAAAATAACAATGACCTACACTGACTTAAGATCTACAAAATTAAATACAACTACCCTATGCAAGTTCTAAGGTCTTTATTGCGATGTTGCCCTCAACCGTACAGGGTTGTTACGCCATTACCTGAAATATAAAAATAGTACATGGGTTCAGTATTTTAAGAAATACAATAACTCACTCCACTATTGGAATCAGGGAATGCAAATATATGTAATCATGATTTGGGACCTATCATTTATAATCATCACAAGGGTGGCCTTTAGTCCGGACAAATTGGTTATGTAGTACTTCCCTACACATGACCCACATGGGCGAGCATGGACTCATCAGGCGAACCTGCACACCCCCTAAGCGTGTATGATCAGGCTAGTTGGCTATAGCCAGATGTCCTAAGGTACAACAAACCCTCGTATGTCATGCAAAGCATGATAATGATCAACATCATCATAATGTACGTGTCCCGTACTCATCATAAAAGGAGAAGTATCCCAATGTAAATGAACATACGTTATGCATGAGGTCCCTATGCTTATAATTTTAAATCATTCATGCGATTACAACCCCACACATCGTTCACATATTATCCTAAGTAACATGCATGCATTAGTTTTCATACATTTATCATTCATAACATCATTTAGGGGTTGTGTATTAGAAAACTCTTCATTATCATAAGGCATGTAACGATTCGGAACAAAAAAAAAATCATGGTCGTTGGAAAACGCGAGATTGTCGACGAGACGCCAGGAATTTCGCGTCTCCAACTGACCCATGACACCACGCCCCCTCAATGCTTGAAAACACCCCAAAACCTTCATTTTGGAACAACAGAACATGAATGGATGGGGAAGAAAACTAACGCCAAGGGTGTGCCGTTCCGACGAACGCAAACCGACGAAGACAAACCGAACCCTACCTCTTATTTTAAGACACCCAATGAATCACGAATAATTTCCAAACGTTCTCCATGCACGACTACTCATCATGAGCTCACCTACAGAGAAAATAAAGGTGACATATAGAAAGAAAACGACGGAATATGAACAGTTTACCCCGTTGGCTAAACGTCGATGAGACGAAGACTCCCTTCCTTCAGGTGTATCAAGTTAGTGCAACGCCATGGAAGAAAGGACTAATGAGCTATGGAACACATTGATGCACATGATTGATTACCACTAAACTGGTATCATAGCGTTGTTGGCCAAGAGGATGGACTTGTTCCTAGAACAACCTTTTGTGAGCAGGTTCAAACGTTACACACAAACCTTCAGTAAGTACTGAGGAGAGGGAGGGCTACTAGAATGGTGGTTTGCAGTGGAAGAGATCAAACTCAAAAAATGATGTTTTAAATGTTTTTCAGCATTTATATTAAAAATGATGTTTTCTTTTAAGAGTTATATTTCTACATTAGAGATGAACATAGGATGTTAATAGCAACTCTCCATATGTAGAATTGTAACATGAGATATCATCATACTATGTCATATCATCCTAATACATCTCATGTCAATCATATCATAATGCATCATCATCATAACATATCATAGCATCATAATACATCACATCATCGTAACATAATGCATTATCATCATAACGTATCAAAGCATCATAATACATCTGTAACGATTCGAATTTCTGGAAAATAAATAAAAAAATAAAATAATTAAATGGTCTCATGAAATCTCGCCGAAAGTTAAGAATTTCTGGTGGGATATTTATTGTCTAATAGAAATATTCCTATTTCTCTAAGTTTCTTTATTCTAAAACCCTATAATACCTAATTAGTCGTTCCCTTCCCTCAAAATTAGATTGTTATGTCTATGAGAGAAAACATAGAGGTTTTGAAGAGGGAAATCGTGACACATATGCAAGGCTTCAAGTTTTCGATGAGAATTTTTAGGTAGAAGCAGAGTAACGTTGTGGGCGTTGCACAATGAGGAGTGGCAAGTGAAACGACGGTAGGGATGAGTGTAAGCGTCGAAGTCTTGTCGTAGTCGAAAAGGGAAAATCATGTCTAGGGTTTTTGTGTCTTTCGAGTAAGGAAGAAGAGGGATTGGATGGCGTCGGGTTTTGGCGTCTATGTACCCGCGGGCTCACACCACCCAAATTAGGCGTCAGCCACAGCTCCTCTCAGCTCAGCTTGGTGTTTTTGTCAGCTCGGATCCGTCAATTCCTGTGGGTTGGCTCGGCAGCTCGACTTATCGGCTCAGTACCTCTATAATGATGGTGGTTGTTATAATACATGCGAAAGTAATTTGGATCTTAGGCACTCTAAGTATATCAATTGTAGTAAGTTAGCTAGTATGTTCATAAGTATTAAAACTCAAGGAGTTTGAGTACTAACCTTTTGTAGTTCAAGTTAGCTAGCATGTTCATAAGTATTAAAACTCAAGAAGTTTGAGGACTAACCTTTTGTAGTTCAAATTATTTTTTCTTCACGAACCGGTTTTGAACCACCACTAGTGTCTTCCCTACTATTCTCCGGCCTTAGAACGAGATTGTGGAATCCGATGAGTGACTAAACTTGGAAGATATTTAGTATATATGAAGAGAGAGTTTGTGAGAGTTTTTCTCCAGGTTTTTCCGAGAAGTCTTTTCATGTATCGAGAAGTCTGAGATTATTAGCAAGCATGTAAGTTTGGTGAAACCAAATTTTGACACTTAAAATTCCACTAACTCAAACATGGATTTTTCCATTAAGTGAAGTCAACATTTTGACTTTCTCCATTTAAATTCAATCATTAATTTAAGTAATTAATTTAAAATTAAAGTAATATTAAATGACTAATTAAACAATTTAATTAATACTTAACATTAATTCAAATCCCAATCCCAATCAATTCCGACACATATTGATTAAAATATCTAAATCTTATTTAAATATCTTTGATTCTCTCTTTTTGTTTAATTCGTAAATAAAACAAAAATGTGATTAAATATATTGTATATATTTAGCGCATATTCCCTAATTTGAATTCAAACACTTCGAACTCACTCGTCATAGTGTTCTATGGTTTCATCCGATATGAGCTAGCAGGGGGACCTAATGGACCTATAGATCATGGGCTCTAACGATTCGAGATTAATCGGCTAAACTCATTAACCTTGTTAACCAAAATTCGTTAACTACTAGGACACTCCACTATAGCCTAGTAGTTGCACTCCCCTCACTATAGATATATTTCTATCCATTTGATATAACCATGATTAGTAAGTCGATCCTTCACAGGTTGTTCGTAACTAGAGCTGGGTCAATTTACCATTTTACCCCTAAAGTTACTTCTTGTTCCTTATGTTCCACTGATCCTCTAATGAACAATTGGTTTGCGGTCCAACCAGTAAACCGAATCTCTCTAAAACCAATGAGAGGGTGGGGCCCCTTATACAAGACCTGAAGTTAGTACTTAAGGGAACAACCTCTCTACTATCTCTAAAAGTGGGTAGGAGCGAATTCCATCTTGCACCCTATGTCTCCAGCTATTCACCCAGTCTTACCCCTGAAATGGGAGACTTATTAAGTCGGCAAACTCAAGCCACTCTCACCCATGCAAATCTAAGGATAATTCTAAATAAACAAGAGTTCATGGTTAGCTCAGGATTAAGATCTAGTTATCTAAGTCATCGAATGGAAAAAAAAAATTAGTCTCAACAGTAAACAACATTATAAAGTGAGAGTGATTTTCTTCATGGTTCGATCTTATGCAATACTCATTGCATAGGATGCTCCCACCCACATGTCTCCGCATGTACAATTTAGTGATCACATTGTTTATATCATATACAAAAGTGGGCCGCATCCATAGTGTTCCGAGGATAAGGTACTCAGCCTTATCCCTGTACTATAGATCATTTTGACTATATACTTGAACTTGAAACACTCTTATGTCTCTATATATAGTTCAAATAATCATATAGTCATAGTGTTCTTAGTTTATTGAATTTAGATTAATAATCGTAAAATTCACTTTATTCAATAACAATTTTTACTAAATAAACATCAATAATAACTTTATTGAAAATAGAATATGTTTTTATTTACAAACTATGAGTTTTAGAACATAAAACCCAACAAACTCTCACTTGGACATCACATAATCATGTCCTTTCTCCCACTTGCCTTAGATTACATAGCTCGTAGTCCTAGACTCACTAGGTGCCCTTCAAACACTTTAGCCGTGAGGGGCTTTATAAATGGATCAGCAATGTTGTGCTCTGAAGCTATCTGTGTAATGATCACATCTCCTCGTTGCACAATCTCCCTTATGAGATGATATTTGCGCTCAATATGTTTTCCTCGCTGCTGGCTTCTTGGTTCTTTAGAATTTGTAACTGCTCCACTGTTATCACAATAAAGAGTGACAGGCAGATGCATATTTGGACGACTTCCAAATCAGTTAAGAACTCCTAAGCCATACAGATTCTTCCGCTGCTTCACAAGCGACAACATACTCAGCCTCCATGGTGGAATCAGCAATGCAACCTTGCTTTATGCTTCTCCAAATTATTGCTCCTCCGTTCAGAGTGAAGACAGATTTTGATGTCGATTTCCTCGAATCTATATCAGTCTGAAAATCTGAGTCAGTGTACCCTGTAAGGATCAGATCCTTAGTGCCGTACATTAGCATATAGTCCCTCGTTCTCCTAAGATAGTTGAGGATATTCTTAACGGCAATCCAATGAGCATGTCCCAAATTGGATTGATACCTGCTGACAATTTCCACAGCATAGCATATGTCGGGTCGGGTACATAGCTTATGTATAGGGAATATATCTCATTTCCTCAACTTCTTGAAGTATCTTAGGACTTTGTTCCTTCGACAAATGAACTCTGTGCCTGAAAGGTAATAATCCTTTCTTGGAGTCCTGCATCTTATATCGAATCAACATTCTGTCAATGTACGATGCCTGAGACAATGCTAGTGTTTTGTTCTTGCGATTCTGAACAATTTGGATTCCAAGAACAAACTGAGTCTCTCCCAAATCTTTTATTTGGAATTGTGTCGCTAGCCAATGCTTAATGTCAGTTAGAAAACCCACATCATTCCCAATGAGTAGGATATCATCAACGAACAACACCAGAAAAACTACTGTAGAGTTGACTATCTTCTTGTAAACACAAGGTTTGTCAACATTCTGTTTAAAGCCATAAGATTTAATCGCAGTATCAAACTTTATATTTTAGGATCGAGATGCTTGCTTCAACCCATAAATGGATCTTTTAAGCTTGCAAACCTTTTGCTCTTGATCCTATTCAATGAACCCCTCTGGTTTGAGCCATATAGATACTCT
This sequence comes from Cucurbita moschata, assembly GCF_002738365.1. Classification (NCBI taxonomy): domain Eukaryota; kingdom Viridiplantae; phylum Streptophyta; class Magnoliopsida; order Cucurbitales; family Cucurbitaceae; genus Cucurbita; species Cucurbita moschata. The sequence goes on from NW_019268528.1 coordinate 5,256,680, forward strand.
CCTCAAGATTGCCATTTAGAAAGGCTGTCTTAACATTCATTTGCCAAATTTCATAATCATAAAATGTGGCAATGGACAAGAGTATTCTAATTGATTTAAGCATAGCAACGGGAGATAAGGTTTCTTCATAGTCCACCCCCTATCTTTAGGTATAACCCTTTTCTACAAATCGAGCTTTAAAGGTCTGTACCTTACCAGTTTGGTCTCATTTTCTCTTGTAGATTCATTTGCAACCAGTAGGTTTTACCCCATCTGGTTGATCTACAAGTTCTCAGACTGAATTGAAGTACATTGACTCCATTTCAAGATTCATGGCTTTGATCCACTGATCTCTATCTTCATCATTCATTGCCTATTTATAGGTCAATGGATCCTTAACGCCATCATCAGGTATGATGACCTATGTTTCTGCCAAACCCAAGTAACGATTGGGTTGAGTTATAACCCTACCACTACTTCGAGGCATTCTCAACTCTTGAGAAGGATGTGATTGACCAGAAGTGTCAGCTCTATCAATAACTCTTGTTGAAGGACCAGCCTGACCAACAACTCTTGTTGTTTTATTAGTAGCTTCTTTAGAAATCTCACTAGTACTAGTTTGCTTCGAGATTGATGATTTCTTACGTGATCTTCCTCTAAGAATGTAGCGTTTATTGATACAAACACTTTGTTTTCTTGAGGATCATAAAACAAATCACCTTTCGTTTTTTTGGGGTATCCTACGAATAGGCATAATTTTGAATGATGTTTTAATTTCTTGGGGTTTTGCAACAACACATGGGTTGGACATCCCCAAATCCTGAAGTGACATAAACTACCTTTACGCCCTCTCCTGGTGTTTCTAAAACACTCTTAGAAGGAACCATGTTCAAAATGTATGCAGCAGTCTCCACTGCATATCCCCAAAATGAATCAGGTAATTGAGTGAAACTCATCATAGACCGAACCATGTCTAACAGAGTTCTATTTTTCCTTTCTGATACGCCGTTCTGTTGAGGTATACCAGAGGCGGAGAGTTGAGACGTTATTCCATGTTCAATCATATAGTCTTGGAATCTTAAGTCTATATACTCTCCACCTCGATCTGATCAAAGTGTTTTAATAGTTTTTCCTAATAGATTCTCAACCTTAGTCTTATACTCTTTGAACTTTTCAAGAGCTTCGGACTTGTGATGCATTAGGTAAAGATAGTCATACCTTGAATAATCATCAATAAAACTGATGAAATATTCATACCCTCCTCTTGCTTTGACATTCATTGGACCACAGAGATCTATATGCACGAGTTCTAAGGTTTCTTTGGCTCTATAACCTTTTTCGGAAAAAAGTCATTTAGTCATTTTACCCTCAAGACAGGTCTCACATGGAGGTAAAAAGTTGTCTTCTAACTCATTTAGAAGTCCTCTTTTAACCAATCCCCTAATCATATTGAGATTAATGTGGCCTAGTCTCAAGTGTCAAAGATAGGTATTATGAGAAATCGTTTGTCGTTTATTTTGAGTTTCAGCTGTTTTAAACATTTCGGTATTTAAAATAGCTTTTGTTTTGCTTGGTTTTAACATATATAAGTAGTTTTCTAGTTTTGTAGAACAAATATGAATACCTCTTTTGAAAATGAACACTTCATTGATTTCGAAAGATACTTTATACAATTTTTCTAATAAACAACAGATAGATATTAGATTTCTTTTCATTCCAGGAACAAAAAGTACACTATCTAATATAATGAATCTATCTTCGAAAAACAACTTTAAATTTTCTACTGATCTTGCTGAGACAACTTCTCCTATTCCAACCCTGAGTGTTATATCGCCTTCCGCAAGCATGCTCCAGGAACTAGTTTCCTAAAAAAAAGAACAAATATTCAGTGGCCCCTGAATCCAGTATCCAGATTGAGTGATCATACTCTACTAAACATATTTACCTTGTTGTGCCTGTCCGGCTTTCTTCTCTGCAAGGTATTTTGGGCAATGACTTTTCCCGTGCCTGTTTTCATTACAATGGAAACATTTTCCATTATCTGCATTTTGAACCTTGTGTTTGCGGTCAGGAGAAATCTTATCTTTCCCCTTACCCTTTTTGACATATGCATCCCAAATGTTCGGTTTGCATTTGAGCTGGTGTTTAGGAGACATTCCTCAGTTAAAACAAACCTCAAATCATCATTTACAAGTATTGTGTTTAGGTTTGATTTCCTTGTTGCATAATTGTCGCTGTTTAATTTCTCAGAAGCAAGTAATTTTACTATTGAGCTTGATAGGCTGAGATTTAAAAAAAATTCTATTAGTGAATTGACTTAATCTTTTTTAATTCAATTAGGTTTAGCAAATGTAATGATGTACCCAAAAATTATTAATTTGCAACGATACTTTAGTGAGTTAGAGCAATTGCTACCGATGGGCAATCAATCACTCCTTCACTAAACCAAGACATTCTTGACTTAAACACTAATTCTAGAATAACTCTTATTCCTATAGTATTTTACTTATCGCCACTTTGGTTAAGAATATACTAACTCTTAGTAATTCTTCGTAAGTGTGACCTGCCATTTTTAGACCTCAGAGATCGACCCCAACAATGCTATCGAATGAATAAGCTAAAGTTGAGAATGGACTTAAGAAATCCTATCCATTTTTGAAGTTTGCGTTGTTTCGACTCCCATGTTACGACCCTCCGAATGGGTAGTTGCTCTAGGGCAACATGCAAGCGGAACATGGGAATCTCACAGTGCAACCTAGTGGTGGAGACCATAGGAGGTGTTGATATACTTCCTTCTCCCACTTACTATAAATACTTTTTCTATTCACCTTGTTATTGACTCATGTAAATACCTTTCGAATGGAGGCCACTCCTAGGGCGACACGAGGTCGAGCATGAATCTCATGGTGTGAATTTTTTAGAAAGCATAAAAAGAAAACGATGTATCTCATATATCTTTTTCCTCCCACTAAGTATGTTAGACGGTTGGGTATACTCATTACTTAGATATATTCTGGCTACTTAAATATAACCCAAGTCTAGGCGATATTTCCAAGTATAATATTTATACTCGATTTTTAGCTATGATGTCTAGGTGATTTTTCCTTAACTTACAGCATTCACGCATGCTCATAAAACTAGCTAACTAAGCTCAAGTATTGGCCCGATCTCCGGGTAGCAGGTGTTCCGTAAACCGTCAACTTAAGTACCTCCAGCCTTAAGGAATATCATGCCAAGTGAGCTTTCTTGTAACCGCAGTTTTACAAGATATCGACCTATTTTAACTATTAAAATTGATTGCGCTTGGTTGTTAACCCTAAGTGAGCATGCATTTATCTTTGTTATAGATTTTAACGTCTATCTCGTTTTATGATGTTGAAAATAACCTATAACATGCATCTAACATGCTTTATATAGCTATTATATAATCATCCATTCCATGCAATAATATAACAATTTATATCTATCACTCATGGAACCCTATAACATGCATACTATACATTATAACACTTGTAACACACTTGTAACGCATGAAACATGTTTAGCCTATGGTGGGATTTTAAATATATATGACATACTTTATGCATATACATTTTCTATTTAATTAAAACATACATTACAATGCATAATTAATTAAACACACTAAAGTTGATTGGTTTTGGCATCTTAAAGCAAGAAATTAACTAAATTATTAAATTAATAATTAAAAATAACTTGAACCGCTCCCGAGGATCACGAACCGGTTGAACCAACCCTTAAAAATGTTGAACCAGACCCCAACCAGCAGAAAAACACCCAAACCGCCTCTTCCATCTTCTTGTTTGGTTCAGGTTGCTTTTGTTTCCATTATCGATCAATAACAACCTAAAATGGACTCTAATGACTCCATAAAAATTACAGACCTTTCTTTACTCAATAAAGCTCATACACATTAGGTCAATTACAATAATTGTATCAAATGGAAGCATAAAAAAAATGCCAAAACCATAAACATCGACTCTAGCAACCACAAAATTTCATTCATGAAATAGTACCCAGTATGCTCAAATTAATGTAAATAAAGTGCCTAAAACTTGCTCTGATACCAATTGATTGTGTTGTTATAACAAATGCGGAAGTAATTTAGATCTTGGCCACTCTAAGTACATCAATTATAGTAAATTAGCTAGCATGTTCTTAAGCATTAAAACTCAATGAGTTTGAGTACTGACCTTTTGTAGTTCAAATTCCTTTTTCCTCACGAACCGGTTTCGTACCACCACTAGTGTCTTCTCTACTATTCTCCAGCCTTAGAACAGGATTGTGGAATTCGCTGAGTGACTAAACTGGGAAGCGATTTAGTATGTGTGAAGAGAGAGTTTGGGAGGTTTTTCTCAAGGTTTTTCTCAGAAGTCTTTCCATGTACCTTGATCACTCTATTTATATAGTCATATTTGCATGTTCATGCAAATGTGAGATTACCAAATTTTGACACTCAAAATTCCACTCAAATGTGTGGAATTATGTGACAAGCATGCAAGTTTGAGTTAACCAAATTTTGACACTCAAAATTCCACTCAAATTTGTATAATACTCAAATGACTAGTAAGTCGATCCTTCACAGGTTGTTCGTATAGCCTAGTAGTTGCACTCCCCTCACTATAGATATATTTCTGTCCATTTGATATAACCATGATTAGTAAGTCGATCCTTCACAGGTTGTTCGTGAAGGGAATGAACTCTTCATCCACGTAGCGGAAGCATTGGGAACCATTTTGATTTTTATTAAGAATCAAAACAAAGCAATAAATAGAAGAGTAAGAACTCTACCTTTGTAGAAACCTTAGCTTGCAAGACTCCTCGGAGTATTCCAACCATGCAGAAGTTCTTCAACATTCCACAAGATCTTCCTTGCTATGACTCGAACACAAGGCCAAGGCTTGTGGGAGCTTCTTGAAAGAAAATCTAAAAGGGATTGGAGAAGAAGAAAGAGTTTCAAGAATTCTCTGGAGATATAATTTCATTCTCCAGAGAAAGTGGGAGAGATTGATGTATCTTTGCCTCAAGCTGAGGGTAGTATTTAGAGAGACTCTATGAGAATATTTGTCAAATAATATATTTGCATATTTAATATACTAGGATAATACCTTATACAAATCATATTTAGATATTATGAGATATGCTAATATATATTTAACTAATTTGAGTCTCATTCAAATTTCAAATATATTTTTATTTAATGTATCAAAATACAATAAATATATTTTTCCTTTAATATATTTAATATATTAAATATCAATTTGAACCCTTCAAATTTCTTTCAAATGAATTGAACCTTTTAGCATTAGTACGAGCTAGCAATGGGAGCTTATGGACCTGCAGATTATAAGCTACAATGATACAAAATTAATTAATTAAACTCTTTAATTAATCAATTTTCATTCATTAACTATAGGTCACTCCACTGTAGACCTAGAGTTGCACTCTTATGCCCTGTAGGACAAGTTATGTCCATTGATATAATCATTACAAGCAAGTCGATCCTTCACGAGTTGTTCATAATTATAGCTGGGTCAAAAGTCTGTTTTACCCCTGTAATTACATCTTTCACCTTAAGTACTACTGATTCTCTAATAAACAATTTGTTTATGATCCAATCATAAACCAATTCCCTCTCGGGCCAATGAGAGGGTGGGACCCCATTGTTCAAGTCCCGAAATCAGTACTTAAGAGAACAACTCATCTACTTTACTTATATGGAATGGAATGAATTCCATCTCATGATATTATGTTCCCAACTCCCTATCTGGTCAAGTCCACATAATGGTAGGCATATTGAATCGGCTAAAAGAGTCATTCTCACTGATGTAAATTAAAGGACAGACCCTCAAAGGAAGGAGTTCATAACTCACTTAGGATTAAGATCGAGTCGCATATGATCACCATATGAAATATTAATCTTCTCAATTAACAGATTTATAAAGAGAGATTAAATATTTCTAGGTTCAGTCTTATACAAACTCATTGTATAGAATATCCTCACTTATATGTCTCCACAGGAACGATTTGGATCAAATCATTTGTAACGATTACAAAGGGGGCCATATCGATAGTGTTACCAGGATAAGGCACCCAACCTTATACATATACTATAGACTCTTTAGGTTATTACTTGAACACGATCCTCTTGTATGTCAACCACATACTGTTAAAGATTACATTAACAACCTTGGATTTTCATACAATGGATAACAATTAAAATACAAATAAAATAATAAAAATTATTGTTAAAACCTAAATAATTAATTACGAGGCTTTAGGGCATAAATCCTTGTTAGGCTATGGAGCCTGATACTTATTTATAGCTTGGTCAACGGTTATATCCGGTAAAGCTATATTTGGTAAAGCTATATATAGTAAAGCTATATATGGTAAATAGCTATATATAGTATATGGCTAAATCTGGTAAAGCTATATATAGTAAACTATACCATATATATATCTGGTCCGGTAGAGCTCTGAAAATGTACTTTCTATTCTCTGTACTCTCTTGTTGTACATACCTGAAATCATCAAATAAAAAATCCTTTTAGCCAGAGTTCTCCTTGCAATTTTCTCTATCCTTTTCTTCGTGTTCATCTAGATCGAGTGTGTGCGTTGTTGTGCGATCCTAACAACTGGTATCAAAGCTAACGACTGATATCGATCCTACAACTAGTATCAGAGCTAACGACTGATATCGATCCCTAACAACTGGTCTCAGAGCCAGGCAGAAGTCAGAGCCAGGCGAAAGTCAGAGCCAGGCGGAAATCAGAGCTAGGCGAAATTCACCACGATCTGTGAAGATGAAAAGTTCAAAGATTAGAATTGAGAAGTTCGATGGATCTGATTTCGGTTTCTGGAAGATGCAGATTGAAGATTATCTGTACCAGAAAGATCTTCACGAACCTCTGTTGGGGGTGAAGTCGGATACCATGACAACGAAACAATGGAAGCTCAAGGATCGACAAGCCTTAGGGATGATCCGGTTGACGCTATCCAGAAACGTGGCGTTTAACATCATCAAGGAGAAGACAACGTCAGATCTTATAAAGGCGCTGTCGAATATGTACAGAAAACCATCGGCTATGAACAAGGTGTATTTGATGCAGAAATTATTATGAGTCCTTGTGAGAACTACGTTATGAGCAAACAGAAACGAGTTAGCTTCACAAAGACTGCTAGAGAATTGAAGGAAAGTACCGAAAGCTACGTTGCTGAAACTCCCGAGAGGGGGTTGCGTCGCTGAAACTCTAGAGGGGGTTGCGTCGTTGAAACTCTAGAGGGGGTTGGGTCGGTCGGAAGCGTCGCTAAAACTCCAGTGGGAGTTGCGTCGGCCGGAAGCGTCGCTGAAGCTCTAGAGGAGGTTGCGTCAGCTGGAAGTGTCGCTGAAACTCCAGAGGGGGTTGCGTCGCTGAAACTCCAGAGGGGGTTGTGTCGGCCAGAAGCGTCGCTGAAACTCCAGAGGGAGTTGCGTCGGCTGGAAGCGTCGCTGAAGCTCCAGAGGGGGTTGCGTCGTCCGGAAGCGTCGCTGAAACTCCAGAGGGGGTTGCGTCGCTGAAAGTCCAGGGGGGGGGTTGCGTCGGCCGGAAGCGTCGCTGAAACTCCAGGAGCGGTTGCGTCGGCCGAAAGCGTCGCTGAAACTCCAAAGGAGGTTGCATCGATCGGAAGCGTCGCTGAAACTCCAGGAGCGGTTGCGTCGGCCGGAAGCGTCGCTAAAGCTCCAGAGGGGGTTGCGTCGTCCGGAAGCGTCGCTTAAGCTCCAAAGAAGGTTGCGTCAGCTGGAAGTGTCGCTGAAGCTCTAGAGGGGGTTGCGTCGTCCGGAAGCGTCGCTGAAGCTCCAGAGGAGGTTGCGTCAGCTGGAAGTGTCACTCAAGCTCCAGAGGAGGTTGCGTCGTCCGGAAGCGTCGCTGAAGCTCCAGAGGGGGTTGCATCGTCCGAAAGCGTCGTTGAAGCTCCAGAGGAGGTTGCGTCAGCTGGAAGTGTCGCTAAAACTCCAGAGGGGGTTGCGTCGCTGAAACTCCAGAGGGGGTTGTGTCGGCCAGAAGCGTCGCTGAAACTCCAGAGGGAGTTGCGTCGGC
>NW_019268528.1:5264869-5320814 GCF_002738365.1 Cucurbita moschata
GGGTTGCGTCGTCCGGAAGCGTCGCTGAAGCTCCAGAGGAGGTTGCGTCAGCTGGAAGTGTCGCTGAAGCTCCATAGGAGGTTGTGTCGTCCGAAAGCGTCGCTAAAGCTCCAGAGGGGGTTGCGTCGTCCGGAAGCGTCGCTGAAGCTCCAGAGGGGGTTGCGTCGGCCGGAAGCGTCGCTGAAACTCCAGAGGGGGTTGCGTCGGCCGGAAGCGTCGCTGAAACTCCAGAGGAGGTTGCGTCGGCTAGAAGCGTCGCTAAAGCTCCAGAGGGGGTTGCGTCGTCCGGAAGCGTCGCTGAAGCTCCAGAGGGGGTTGCGTCATCTGGAAGCGTCGCTTAAGCTCCAGAGGAGGTTGCGTCAGCTGAAAGTGTCGCTTGAACTCCAGAGGGGGTTGCGTCATCCGGAAGCGTCGCTGAAGCTCCAGAGGGGGTTGCGTCGTCTGGCAGCGTCGCTGAAACTCCAGAGGGGGTTACGTCGTCCGAAAGCGTCGCTGAAGCTCCAGAGAGGGTTGCGTCGCCCGGAAGCGTCGCTGAAGCTCCAGAGGGGGTTGCGTCGCCCAGAAGCGTCGCTGAAGCTCCAAAGGGGGTTGCGTCGGCCGGAAGCATCGCTGAAACTCCAGAGGAGGTTGCGTCGGCTGGAAGCGTCGCTGAAACTCCAGAGGAGGTTGCATGGTCCTGAGACTCTTGCTGAGAAACCAGAGGTGAAGCAAGTGGGAGTTGATGGTGAGTTGCTCAAAGATTCACAGAGTGATGTTGTAGCGGATACTCATGAAACTCCTGAGACTCTTGCTGAGAAACCAGAGGTGAAGCAAGTGGAAGTTGAGGTTGAGTTGCTCAAAGATTCACAGAGTGATGTTGTAGCGGATACTCAAGAAACTCCTGAGACTCTTGCTAAGAAACCAGAGGTGAAGCAAGTGGGAGTTAAGGTTGAGTTGCTGAAAGATTCACATAGTGATGTTGTAGCAGATACTCAAGAAACTCCTGAGACTCATGCTGTTGGTGAGAAACCCGGTCTATCATTCAAAACACAGAAGGCGATACCATTTCACTCGGAGGTTAGTTGAAGATGGTGATGTGTTTTGAGAAGATAGAGGGTGCAAAGAATCCAGCAAACATGTTGACAAAATGTGTTGATGTTGGAATATTAAGGTTGTGCAAAACCTCAATTGGTATGGTGCAGTGGATGCTCATGATCGTTTGAGTGTGAAATTCTTGGTTGACTAGATCAGTCTCCAAGTGGGAGAATTGTTAGGCTATGGAGCCTGATACTTATTTATAGCTTGGTCAACGGTTATATCCGGTAAAGCTATATTTAGTAAAGCTATATATAGTAAAGCTATATATGGTAAAGCTATATCCGGTAAAGCTATATATGGTAAATAGCTATATATGGTAAATAGCTATATATAGTATATGGCTAAATCTGGTAAAGCTATATATAGTAAACTATACCATATATATATCTGGTCCGGTAGAGCTTTGAAAATGTACTTTCTATTCTCTGTACTCTCTTGTTGTACATACCTGAAATCATCAAATAAAAAATCCTTTTAGCCAGAGTTCTCCTTTCAATTTTCTCTATCCTTTTCTTCGTGTTCATCTAGATCGAGTGTGTGCGTTGTTGTGCGATCCTAACAACTAGTATCAGAGCTAACGACTGATATCGATCCCTAACAATCCTAACAGTTCGTAACTAAAACTGGGTCAATTTACCGTTTTACCCCTAAAGTTACTTCTTGTTCCTTATGTTCCACTGATCCTCTAATGAACAATTGGTTTGTGGTTCAACCAGTAAACCAAATCTCTCTCAAACCAATGAGAGGGTGGGGCCTCTTATTCAAGACCTAAAGTTAGTACTTAAGGGAACAACCTCTCTACTATCTCTAAAAGTGGGTAGGAGTGAGTTCCATCTTGCACCCTATGTTCCTAGCTATTCACCCAGTCTTACCTTTGAAATGGAAGGCTTATTGAGTCGGTGAACTCGAGCCACTCTCACTCATGCAAATCTAAGGATAATTCTGAATAAACAGGAGTTCATGGTTAGCTCAGGATTAAGATCGAGTTACCTAAGTCATCGAATGAAAAAAAATCAGTCTCAATAGTAAACGACATTAAAAAGTAAAAGTGATTTTCTTCATGGTCTGATCTTATGCAATACTCATTGCATAGGACGCCCCCACTCACATGTCTCTGCATGTACAATTTAGTGATCACATTGTTTATATCATATATAAAAGTGGGTCGCATCCATAGTGTTCCCAGGATAAGGTACTCAGCCTTATCCTTGTATTATAGATTATTTTGACTATATACTTGAACTTGAAACACTGTTATGACTCTACATATAGTTCAAATAATCATACTATAGTTAGAGTGTTCTTAGTTTATTAGATTTAGGTTAATAATCGTAAAATTCAATTTATTCAATAACCATCTTTACTGAATAAACATCCATAATAACTTTATTGAAAAATAGAATATGTTTTTGTTTACCAATTATGAGTTTTAGGACATAAAACCCAATGTATAATATATCGATTCCTAGGTTTTCAGCCCTTCTGAAGTCGTTTCTGCCCTTATTTTTTCATTATGAGGTTAGTATAGTCCTTAATAGTCAAACCAAATTGTGTTAGGGTCTTCCTTTATTAACTAACATGAGGTTTAGCTAGAATAGGTTATGAAAGGTTCCTAAATATGTTACATGGTTCTTATAGGACATCATTAACCATTGGAATTAGCTTGTTGTGAGTGACTTCAGCCAAAGCCATCGAGGTAAGTGACCTTACTGTTGGAGTTAGCTTATTACATGTTGTATGATGGTGCGTACCCTGTGGCCCCTGCATGCACCATATTTATGTGATATAACTATGTGATGTATAGATTGTGCTGACTGTCGACTGTTTATGTTATGTGATGTATGGATTAAGTTGACTGTTGACTGTTATGTTATGAAACACTTATGGAATTGGAACGTATTTTCATGTTATATGATATGTCATGTAATGTAAGTTATGTGATATGCCATGTAATGTAAGAAATGTATATGTAATGTTAGTAATGCTTATGTAATGTCATGTTAGGTATGTTAAGGGACCTCATGCATATGTTTTCACTTGCATCGGGATACTTTTCTTTTAAGTTATGAGAGGATGAAATACGATATTTATGTTTTCCATGATATCATGCGAGCCTTTTCTATTCTGTGGTGTCCGGCAACGTGTAATACGTTGTGCCCGACCAAACCAAGCCTAGAGGTACGTATACGAGCCTGCCTGGTGGGTCCATGTGCGCGTACATGGACCGTGAGTGAAGGAGTACCACACATCCAACCCTACCCAGAATAGAAAAGCACCCAAGGTCATGTAAAGTTTACGAAAAGTTAGTTCCCGCTCATATGTTGTATGTGTTTGTATTTCTATCCCCAACAGTGGGGTGACTTATTGAGTATTTTATAAAATACTCAAGCCACGTACTACCAACATTTTTCAGGTAAAGGCAAGACACCAATGTACGGCTGACGATGAAGCTGAGGATACCATGGAAGTTGAGGAGGGGGTATTATTAGTAGTTTACGTTTATTTGACTGTTAAGTTAAAGCATTGAACATTGTTTTTATTTAGAATTTTTCTGAATTCAATTACGGAACGTTTTATTCTCAGATACATGTTTGGTTTGGATTTTTAAACCTTTACGTTAAGACTTCATTGTGTTTTCCAAAGTTATTTATGATGAGCTTCCGCTTAATGATTTATTTATGCATGGATGGCGTCACTAATTAGGTCTAGAAAATTAGAGGTGTTACAACATCACATCATCATAACATAATGCATCATCATAACACAGCATAATATCTTAGCAAATCACATCATTATAACATATTATGTCCTCACAGTACATCATATCAACATACATGACATATGCAAGGATTACTAGGCACATGTTATTATACATATAACAAGTCTTTCAACTGAGCTGATAGTATGACCACTTAGTTAGCCTAGGCCGAAACTACTACAACTCCTTGATGTTAGCTCAACGCTACTTTCTGAGGTTTAATTCTACCTAAGGAGTTCCACAATTATAAATTAGCATTCTAAGATGGGAATTGGCTCAACTAGTATAACATAAAATAATTTAAACTAACTTAATAATTTAAATTAACTAAACTTAATTTTGCATAAAATAATTTAAACTAGACTCCAAAAATTTAAACTAGCTAAAAGGTAGTCACATTAACCTTAAACGCTGTCGAAGAGTTGCAACTAGTACAAAAGGGTCCAAGCTTATGATTGTTGGACTCCTTAAGCAGAATTACATGGCCTTTCTATCAGCTCGGTTGGAAGACTTATCTTATATATGACAACACCAACCAAAAGTGGTGTTGGCACGTATCATTTACGCTTTACATGATGTGATGAGTTTTAGCTAAATTATGATAACTTTAATTGTTGATGACATAATGAGGAGATATAATGATGATGATGTATGAAGTTATGATGATATGTGATATTATTATAACGTTAATTGATGATGACATGATGGTGATGTCATTAATGATGTATGATGTTATTTTAAAAATGTACCAAATGGTTACATCCACATCTTAATTGTAAGAGTATTTTTTCCATCTTTTATAAAAATAATAATAATAAATAAATAAATAAATAACAATATTAACTCAAGGTTTGAGTGGGGAAGAATATTTGTGGGAAGATATTAATAAAATTTTGAAAATTAAAATGTATTTTAAAATATTTTTGAAATAATTATTTCCATCCAAAACACAAAGTTAGATATTGTTAGAATTAATTAATTTGAGGTGATTGGAGGAAGATTATGTAAACAAATGGATTTTATTTTTGAATTATTTAAGTGTATACACAATAATTCCAAACCCACAAACAGAGCAATGGATTCTAACCCTCAACTCTCGCATCGTTATTGAAAGAAAAGGCAACCCAAATCTCCCTCGCCCTCCTTGCCTCCACTCCGCCGGCGTTTTCCTTCTCATCAACAGGCATCTTGTACCGACAAACCGGACATGTCCCATGGATGCCAAGCCATTTCTGTATACAATCGCGATGGAATTTGTGTGTGCAAGGCAGCTCCTTGGCTAAACAACCCATCTCCCACTCGTTCAAACAGATGGGGCACTCGCAAGGCAGCTCCTCTGCCTTGAGCTGAACGGTGGGAAGCGCTTGTATGGACGCCTTCGAGGCCGATGGGTGGCCCTCCTTCCCACCCAAATCGCGCAATAGCGCTTCCAACCTGGAACGTCCCTCGATCACAATCATACTCTGTGTAACAAGGTTCACCACCAATATCCTCTCGCTTCCATTTTCGTTTTCCATTCTCGAGTTGAGAAGAGAGACAGGTCTCTGTTTTCTGAGGAAATTTCAGGGGAATTGGGTTTCTGAGGCCATGGATTTGGGTATAAGCTCAAACGGTATTAGGAAGAAGCTGTGGGCGAAGCCCACAATCAGGAAGGATCTGGAACTTCTTCAGATCACAAGTTGGACTTTTCCAGGGTCTTTCATATGTCGTATCAACTCGGCCAATTTAAGGAACGATTACCAGCCTTTCTAGGAAAGCCTAAAATAAAGTGGTGGTAATAACCTAAAATAAAGTGGTGGTAATATTTAAGGAATGATCACCATAAGCACTAGACTTTCTAAGCAAGTTGGGATAGAAATTTAAAACATGTTTTCAACTATATTAATAAGTTTAATTAATCAATACAATACCTTTTTTTTTTAAGCAACATTCTATTCCATATATAAAATATTAATTTCAACCTTTTAAATTAAATATATTTTTCTATTTTAATATTGTTATATTAATATATTAAATATTAATTTGAATATTTCAAATTAAATATATTTTTTCTTTTATATTTAATATATTAATATATTAACTATTAATTTAGATACTTTAAATTATTTTTCAATTAAATTGATTTTGTAGTATTACTGTGAACAGACCCGGATTATGAGCTTCAATCATACAAAATTAATTAATTAAATTCTTTAATTAACTATTTTTATTCATTAATAATAAGAATTGCACTCTTGTGCCGGTAGAATTAGTTGTATCAATTAATATAATCATTATAAATAAATTGATCATTCGCGAGTGGTTCATAATTACAATGGAGTTAAAGGTCAATTTTACCCTTACAATTACATTTGAGACCTTAAGTATTACTAATTCTATAACGAACAATTTGTTTATAATTCAACAATAAACAAAATCTCAGTTGAGCTAGGGAGAGGATAGGGCCCATTATTCAAGTTCAGAAATCAATACTTAAAATAACAACTAGTCTACTTACCTTTATATGAAAAAAAAATTGCTCTCAGCTCCGTATTTGATCAAGTCCCTAAAATGTTAGGCATATTGAATTTGATAAAAAATCATTTTTAGTTATGCAAATCAAAGAATTAAGAGTTCATAACTCACTCAAAATTAAGATCGAATTGCGTAAGATCATCTTGTTAAATACTAATCTTTTCAATTAACGAATTTATAAGAGATATTAAATATTTTGTGGTTCATTCTTGAACAAACTCATTGTATAGGATACCCACATTCACATGTCTTCACCTAAACGATTTAGATCCAATCATTTGAAACAATTATAAAGTGGGTTATATCAATAATGTTAATATCGAACGCATTCCGAGTACCTTGAGGTTGTATCAACATCTCTTTTAACACGTATTTGAGTAATTTATGAGCCATATGTTGATGAACTGAATGAAGTTCTTACGATCCAAACAAACTGGACAATAAACAGCAAAATCTTTGAAGGAAATACGGTACATGAAGAAATCCCCTCCTTTTCCTTCTAAATATTGGCCTTGTTTTCCATATGAAAACAAAAAGAATCCAGAGATTACAGCAGCAAATTCAACTGGGGGAAATTGTTTGTATCGACACGAGAAAGGTTTTCCATGTATGAACAACATAGTATTATTACATGTTTGGTTGTGGTTCAAACAGCAGGGTGAGGGTGTGGGTGGGGGTGGGGGTGGGGGTGGGGGTGAGGGTGAGGGTGAGGGTGTGGGTGTGGGTGTGGGTGTGGGTGTGGGTGAGGGTGAGGGTGAGGGTGAGGGTGTGGGTGTGGGTGTGGGTGTGGGTGAGGGGTGAGGGGCGGTCCTGCTGATGCAATTGCAAATTGTAAACCTCTATGCTGTCCATGTTGTAGCACAAACGCCACTTGTGTTGCAGCCAGTGCTGCCGCCTCCTGTTGGTTCACAACCACCACACTTTTAAGTGTCAACAACATTCTTAAAGACCAACAATTTTGCCTACCCCCTACACAAACATCCTTGCTTTCTACAATATATGCCAAAATATCTACTTATTTAAGAGATGGCAACACCTACAGTTGTTAAGAGAGAATTTTCAAAAATACACCCAAAGAACTTAATCGCCAACCAACCTGTCTTTGTCGACGACGTTGCAGGATACTGATGGCCCAAGCCATGATGTAGCATGGTAGAAGAAAACCAGCAGCACGAAGCAAGAAAATCTGTCAAAGGTACATCCAGATTATAAATATCCTTCCGATTATACTATTGTTCTTTCAAATTTAAGAAAACGAATTCCCATCTCGCTTACAGAGAAAAAGGCAGATGCGTCATCATCACCGTCTGGATCAGTTATGGTCAATGCGTGTCGCAGAAGGAGAAGGGCTAATAGCTAGCCAGTAAAATCAAATACTTCATCAATCATCAGAGTTTCATGGAAAATACAAGAGTTCTACGAATTAACATAAGAAAACTTACAATAAGGGCAGCTGATCGGCAAAATGCAGCTCCACTATCATTTGAAGCAGCATAATCATCATACTCAGCTTCCAAGAAATTACGTTCTGCCTCCGCAATGGCCAGTAGCCGAGTATCTCTAAGGTCTAACGGGTTACCAGCGATAGTCCATCGTCCCCTGTGCATATCCACATCCAGGTCAATATTTCAAATGCGTGTACAAATTACATGAAAATAAAACGGTTGTGGGTGTTCAGATGCATGATTATTGATAAAGTCATTCACATGCAAATTGCAAATAACAAGAAGGTTGAACTTACTCCATATCAATCACAGTTTCTTCAGAACGAGGGGGTGCAGTATATCCAGGTTGATAAGACTGGCAATTGAATAAAGCGTACCGGAATATCAATCAATGAGGAATTGAAACAAGAAAAACATCATCAGAAAAGAAACTGCAAATGAAAATCACATGATATTGATACCATTCAACATAACATGAAACACGTAAAGATAAAGGGGAAAGAATCACAGACAGAGCAGAAAAAAGAGTCCAATGTCCTGAATTGAGAGCCCCACGCTCAAAATTTGGAAAGACTAAAACATCGAACCAACTTTTCATTTAACAAACGAAGTTCCAACAGCGAGAGATATGTCTTAAGACATAAGTCTGAGGAAACATCAATGCCTCCCTTGATACCAATGCCTCATCCATCATCACACTTCAACACTAATGAACCTGCATCTTCATGGTAGACACTCCTTACCTCTACCATCTCTGACAGACAGCATATTCGAAGTAGCATCCACATTACTTTTGGTTGAGCATGAGGAAGGGAAGAATCCACCAATTGACATGCTGCCCATCTTCTCCTCAAGGACTTGGAACAATCTTCTATGATGTCAGATTCAAACTATCCAAAAAGGAATCCAGCCCATTGCAAAAAGATCCAAATCATTGTGTGCGCTATAGTAAACCACTGACCACTGTTATGCTTTTCTCAGAGATGGATGTATCAAAGGAAAAGACGAACAAAAGGTATGGCTCGGAGAGGATAGACAAAAGAGACTGGTCGAGAGTAGAGGCAATCAGACAAGTACGAAGAGAAGTAAACGGGCAAGAGTCTCCAATCATCCACGAGGTTTCTAAAGTAGCAAAGTCTCGTTCTCGAGTCCTACAGTTTTCTCCTACAACAGCAACCCTAGCAAATTGCGAATCATATGGTTTTCTCCCTCTCATTCGTACGCGTTCATTTTTTATGCACATTTTAAATCACTAATAATGAAAATTTTGAACTACCGGTGTAAAGCATGCCTTTTTTCAAAATTCAAAGAGTAATGAGTTCAACAAAAATATAGTAGGAGGAAAACTTGCACGGAAGCTAAAGAATAAAGATAATATTAGCAACTTATTTGAAATTTTTTTACAAAATAATACTATAATAGCCGAATATCAAATCAAAACATCATGCATACCTGATGACATATCTCACAAGTTATGTCTCCTTTCTCATTGCACCAATGTTGAACGCACTTCCTATGAGCATACTGAACACAAACATTCATCAGACACGTGCCAAAAGATTAATAAACAAGCACGCCCGATAAATTTTCCTATACTAGATCATATTGGTCAATTCTAAGGGCATAACCAAACTTAGTTACATTCTGGAGAGAAAAAAAAGATAGAGTTCATGGATCACTATAATTCTACCATGACATCATGAATGATAACCATAATTCGTGTCAAATTTTATCAAGCCACTTTATAACTCAGACACAGCACATACCCCCACATACAGCTCATAAAATTGGCCATCGATCATAGAAATTTATGCAAACAGAAGAGTTTAGGCAAAAGCGTTACTCTTATGACGAAACTATTAGACGAGAGATGATATTAAACATCACAAACGAAGCATTGGGGAAAATTTTATAAAGAAATATTCAATTGACCAAACAAAGAGTAAAACAAATGACCACCAAACAACACAAAAATCCTCCCCACATCAACGATATAAATCCTCTCAAGATATGAGCATGTCAATTCTCAACAAGACACTGTAAAATTCAGGCAAACTCTCATACATCACAGTTTTGGAAAATACTAGATAAACTTATTATTTTATGTCCTTTTCCAGCTTGCTTCCGCGAAAACTAAACCACATTGGAAGCAACACAAAAATTGACCAAAAAAAAACAAAAATCAAAGCAATAAACATAGACTTGAACCCATTCCAAAGACAGTAAAAAGAAGAAAGTTACTAAACCCAAATGAACCAGTATGAAAGAACTATATCCGAAGTTTCCAATTCAGCAAAAACAGCATTCATAAATCCAACGCCATGAAAGAAAACAGAGTCAAATCAACAAACTACGGTAAAAGGGTGTCCCCTGTGTATTCACGTAAAAATTTAAGAAGCAACAGAAAAGGGTGAGGCGTCAATACCTTAAGACTACCACTACATGCGCAGGGAGTTTCTAAATTATTGAGTGTGTCTTCTTCCTGACAAATGCGACACTCCGCCGCCTGAATCAGAGGGTCCTCCTCATTGGGTGCATCCTGCTCCACCGTCCGATCATCCGCAGTGGCAGTAGAACAGGAAGGAATAGCCGCAGCCGAGTCAGAAACACCCTCACGCGGTGCGGAAGGAACCGGGTCAACCGGGTCGGACACAGGTTGAACTGGAGCAACTGGTGGAATCAAATGGTCAACATACAGGACAAGATGATCGCTCATTGTCCTCAAAACCCCTATATCACCAAAAACCCAACTCAGGCGATCAATTCAAGAAAAGAAAGAAACCCTACAGAGGCGAATGGTAAGAATTGCAGGGATGAAACTAGAAAGAAGAGGAATAGAGTGAATTGAGAAGACAAAAAATGAAGGAGAAAAGGAAAAAGAAAGGTGGAAGAGGAAGAGAAAACGCGTTAGGTGCGGAATGGAAAGGAAAATTGAAGATGGGTAAGTCCGTGTTTTGTACAAGATTCCACAAAAACCTAAAAAAAGAAGGAATTTGGAGGTGAGTGGACCTGGTTGGCTATGTATAGGCGGAGTTTTCTTCGCTCCAAACTTCCTCCATTCCAATCCAACGCCCTCAACCTTATTTTCAATAATGCGTCGCCGTTGCGCCTCAAGTCAATATCTACGTACTGTGCCCGCCTCACCTTACCAATTTTCTTTTCTCTTTTTAATTTTGAATTCAAATATTTTGCTTCGGACCTCTTTTAATTTTGAATTCAAATCTTACGGATGTTTAACTTCCAATTCTTGAAAGGGTTCTTCCTCACTTAACCATGAGAAAGGAATGTTTGCTGAATCTATTTGGCCTCGTGTAACAAGTTTAGGTGAAACTTGTGGAACAAACTTGGGTCTCTTTAAAAAAAAAAAAAAAAAATTAATCTCAAATCAGAAAGTAATCATCTACAAAATGTACTCAAAATTCTCTCAAAAGATTAATTTTATTGACATGGATTCTAATTCTTTTAAGAATTTGGTAAAGATCATTTCCCCTTGGATGTAATTTTGTTTTCTTTTGAGATAGGAATCACTCCCAATGAAAAATACATCCCAACTCAATCATCCAATTAAAAAAGAAGCTTCTTCTATCCTTCGTTAATTCTTGAAGCAACGTTGAAGTTTTTTTTTTTTTTCTCAATTCTTCTTCATCAAGCTTCCCCCTCCCCTCCAACTTCAATTTATCGGCTAATACATCTAAAAAAACTCAAAGGTATAAGAGTTATTTTTCTACCATCTTTTATGTAATAACTCAAAAATTAGAAAATTTAAAAAAAAAATTGTCCCACATCGCTTAAACCCGAGAAGTGGGGGTTGGCCTCCACTTTAAAAAAGGAGACCCCTCACTTCATTTTAACATCTCACTTGAACCGTTAGAGCCCGTCGAAGAATACACATTCTCACAGTTCAAGGCCAACATGATATGAACCAAGAAACATCAAGACATCAATCATACAATATACTTCAATGAAGATGTGAAGAAAATGCTGCTGAAGAGGTGAAGAAAATGCTGCTGAAATTATCAAAAGATATTTCAATTCATGCCACATTGAAGAATGGAAGTTTCATTATTATAAATTTTGGGTGGATTACAATTTAGAGTAATTTGGAGTTATTGTATTTCATTAATATATTGTAAGACTTTTAATTTACTTTAGGTTACATTTACCTAATGATTAATTATGATCCTAAAGTATGAATGTTACAACTCTTAGAATATTAGTTTCATTTTGAGGCTAAAGTCATGATGTTATTTTACTTGGAAAATGTAGTAAAATGAGCATTTGTGCTTTCCTTTAGCCAATGGCTAAATTTCTTTGCAATTTTAGGTAATTTAGGTTGCATGTAGAATCATTCAAGCTCGACATAATCAATTTTGCTTGTGGAGTGATTCGAATCTCAAACAAGTGTTCTTGCCTTGAGATATTTGATCAAAAAAATTATTCAAGCTAGACATGATCGATCTTGCTTGTAGAGTGATTCGAATCTCAAACAATGTTTTTGCCTTGAAATATTTGATCAACAAGGTAATCTGAATCTTACTCCCCTTGTAGTGATTTTCTTATCATTCGGCATCAGACTTTTCCCTTAGGCTGATTTCATATCAGAGCTTTCCCTTGGGTTAATTCCTTTTTTCAACATCTTGGTTGATCTGACTTGGGTCTGATATGCTCGGACCCTTTCCTCCTAATTTCAATTCTTCGAAAGTGTTTAAGGTTAGTACGATCATCTTTTGGCTAGTTAAATTTTTTGGAGTGAAGTTTAAATTATTAGGAGTAGGTTTAAATTATACAGTCACCTTTTGGCTAGTTAAATTTTTGGAGTCAAGTTTAAATTATTAGGTGTAGGTGTAAATTATTTTAGGCAAAAGTAGGTGAACCAATTCCCATAGTAGAATTTTAATTTACGATTGTTGGACTCTCAGGTAGAATTAAAATTCAGAGAACAGTCTTAAACTAACGTCAAGGGTCATAGAAGCTTCGGCCTAGGCCAACCAAGTAAGTGTCCCTACCGTTGTTTGGTTATAATTGTGTGCTTTATGATGACACGTGTTCGTGGCTTCACACGTGTCATATGCCCATATAAACAAACTGTTATGAAATGATATGTATATGTTATGATATTTGAATGTTATGTTGTATTTGATGAATTGATATGTTTATGATATGATATGTTAAGCTATGATCTGTTGAACGTGTGCTCAAGATATGTTATGTGACTGTTATGATATATGATATGATGTGATGTGTGTATAATGTGAATGGTTATGTCTAGAAGCATGAAAACATTATGATATGACATATGTGTAACATGAATGATATGATATATTGACATGCAAAATGACGAATTGGCATAAAATACAATCTCGATACACGCATGAAAGATATGAGAAAAGATATGAAAAATGATATGATATGAAGAAGACGCTAGCGGGATTGTATTAAATGATGATGAACATGAAAAAATGTTGGGACCTCATGCACTATTGTGTACTCATGCAACAAGGGATACACCTACTCCTTCACGATAGTACAGACGCGTGCATTACGAGGCACAGAAACGATCATTATGTTTATCATAATGATGTCGTGACAGTCGCTATTCCTAACGGGTGTCTGGCATCAATAGCTACTAAAGAATGCTCGCCCGACCAGAAAGGGGCCTGAGAGGTGTGCAAATCGACTGGTGGGTCCATACTCGCATGTGTGGACCATTGATTAGTAAGGGGACGCATTTCCCCCAAGTTGTCCGCTAGGATAACCATCGTAGAAAAATAGACTGTTATGATAAGTTTCATTCATAAAATTGTATGTGTAGTATTTAACCTCGATAAGGAGTCGCATACTGAGTATTTCTTAAATTACTCAAGTCATGTGGTACTTTCATTTTTCGGGTAAAGGCAAGACATCCTTGTACGGCTGATGACGCCGCCGCAATTCGGGACCATGACACATGCATAGGGTAGTTGCATTTAATTTCTTACACTTATGTTAGAATATGATGTTTTTAACTTGTTTATTTATTTCATTTAGTATTTTGATGTGTCGTTTTAAAGATGTTTTCAAACACATAAGTCCATGACAGTGTTTTAAGATGAAGTTTATATTTTATGATAAAGTTTAAACGCTTATTTCCGTACAATATGATTACATTATGATGACGGTAGCGACTCTAAGTATATAGAAAGTTAGGGTCATTACATTTTATAAAAGAATAACTATTCAAATACCCCTCCTACGTGATCTTCCAGTCAAATTGTTAAGATTGGCCAAGTAATATGTTTCCAACAAACATAGGTAAACACGTCATAAAGAATCTTTTATCTTCTTTATCTTTATATTTTTACAAAGTAAAAGAAATTAAACCTTGAGAAACTACCTTCATTGTTCTACTATCAATAAGTCATTGAAGCTTGTAACGTATAGGATGGTGGTGGGTTGGAATTGTAACTTTTTAATCAAATTGGTACTTATTACATTGGTGTACATTCTACTATCAATAACATGAGTCAAAGGAGTAAGTTATGTACGTCTTGGCAACGAGAGACGAGATTTAAATAGCCTAGACACCCCTAAGAATCTAGTAAACCTCCACGACATTCAAAAATGATCGAGGTACCTTTTCAAGTTATTAACAGTATGAACAATGTCATCAGAGTCTACTACCATTTCCACTCATATACCAATATTGTCAAGCTAGACCTAGATCGATTAGGGTAGTGCGTTAAGACAACTAGGTGCCCAAACCTTATGAAAATGATCATGGGTCTTGTGAAAAGGGTCATTGTGTTTCCATCTTGAGAGGGGACATGGGATCACGTAGGTTTATCTAGTAGCTGGGCAGTATACGTGGGGGTGTTCTCCCAAACTTAAGGTGACTGTATGGTTCTTTGGAAGAGTCTGTCATCTAACCTTTCATGGATGATATTCAAATTATGATAATGTGAGTTGACATGACATTATGGTGTATTGTGATGATATGATGTACTATGATGCTACGATACACTAGGATGATGATGCATAATGACATGATGACATAAGATGTATGAGATATCACGTTGCATTGTGATGAAGAGTTTTCTGATACACAACTCCTAAATGATGTTATCAATAATGAATGCATGAAGGCTTATGCATACATATTACCTAGAGTAACATGTGAAGGATGTGTGAGGTCATGTCATATGAATGATTCAAGATGAAAACTATGGGGACCTCATGCTTATATGTTCATTTATATTGGGTTACTTCCCTTTTTATAATAATGTACTTCCACTTTTATATGATGAGTACGGACGCGTACACGATGACCATCATCATGCCTTGCATGATATTTCAGGGTTTGTTGTACCTTAGGACGTTCGGCTATAGCCAACTAGCCTGACTATGATGGGTGCAGGGATATGCGAACCGCTCAAACGTGTGAGTCATGTGTAGGAAAGTACTACACATCCAATTTGTCCGAATTGGAGGCTACCTCTATGATGATTTTAAATGATAGGTCCCTAATCATGATGGCACGTGTTTGCATTCCGTGACCTCAATAGTAGGGTCACTAAGTATTTCTTAAAATGCTCAAACCATATGTAACCATATGTTACTTCTATATTTCAAGTAAAGTAAAGAGGCATCACAATGAAAGACCATTACAATCGTTGCATGAAAGCTAATTTAGCCTTCTAATAAATATGTGAATGGTCTGATAACTATTGCAATATCACTATTGTATTAAATTTGATTAGATTGCATTAAAGAAAGGATGATGTAACGATACGCATTCCAAAAAAAAAGCGCTGAAAATCTTGCGATTTTCGGCGAGGGTTGCTAACATTAAACCCTAGGGTATCTAAGTAACCGTCCTCCGTTGAGTCGTTCTGTACCGCGAGAGAGAAGTAGTAAGATTGAGGTGGAGGATCGATAACGCTGCGAGACTTCAGACGTTGCGAGCCTTAGGTGGGAGCGAACCAACGCCGGGGTACGTCAGGACAAGGAGGACAGACGCACCGTCAGGGAAGAACGGACGACGACGATCTCACCTGCGGCGGCAGTCAGATTCCGCGATTAGGGTTCGTCAGACTCTCGGGCGAGGAAGACAGAGCAGCGGGTGCGGGTCGGTTCTTCGGGTATGCCAGCGTGCGGTCCGTAACTCGCGGCACACGCTCGGACACCATTGCTGGGCCGCGTCTCTAGTTCGGCCCAAGACCAGCAACACCAGACGCGTCCAGAAACCGTGTGCCGTCAGTAAGCTTCACAGCTCGTCGGCTTAGCCCTTTTGACTCTGTCGGCTCGGCACTTGGCTTCGTCGGCAGCTCCGTTGCATTCCGCGGCGTGGCTTGGCGGTTCGACGGCTCGGCTTAGCGGCTCGGTATACGAATAATTTCCACCCTTGTTTCAACCATCTAAGGTCAGTATAACTCCACTTCGATAAAACCAGATTGTGATAAGAACGTACCTTGCTAGTTAGGCATAAGGGCTAGTTTTGAGAGGGCTATAAAGTGTATCATGTGATCTTATAGGGGTAGTTAGGCGCCGGAGTTAAGCGTCGCGAGTGACTTCGGCCAAGGCCAAAGAGATAAGTAACCTGCTGGCGTTAATTATCTATGTGTAGTGGTGTGTGCACTGTCGCCTTCGCACGTACCATGTGTGCTGTCAACGTATGCTGTGCAATGCCAATGTATACCATGAATGCTATGTTAAGTATTTTCTTGGGGTGAAATATCATCTATGCCATGCTATGCGATGTTGTTGCCCTGACTTGTTTTACCTTGTATTACCTTGTAGGCATGAAATTAATTGATATGTCATGAATGTGTTGGGAGTTTACATGCCATGGATGTCTCCCCTGGTGTACTACAATACACTCATGTGATGTTTCGGTGAGTCGTGCTATGTAATGCGACGAGGGAAATGATATGATGTACTTGTAATGCCATGGGGGTAGCAATAGGGACCCCGTGCACGTTGTGTCTTATGTATGGGATTATCGCTAGTTATATAATGATAGTATGGACGCGTACACTCGATATTATGCTCGCTATGATATCATGCAGGCCTCCTCATTTTTCTGTGGTGTCCAGTAACGTATGTCATGCGACCCGACCAAGCCAGGCCCAGGGGGTTTGTGTACAAACCTGCCTGGTGGGCCCACATCGACGTGCGTGGGCCATGCTTGAAGGAGTACCATGCATCTACTCAGCCCGGATAAAGCCAAGGCCTAAGGCCAGGTAAAAAGGGAAATGGAAGACAACCCCCTCATGTTCGCTTTTCTTTACTTATGATTGTGCATGTATACTGTGGGTGTGAAATGTTTGTGTCCTGAATGCGTTTTGTATGCTTGACCCCAACAGTGGGGCGACTTACTGGGTATTTTATATAATACTTGAGCCACGTGCTATCTATATTTTCAGGTAAGGGCAAGGCTCCTATGTACGGTTGACGGTGAACGCTGCGAAGGCCATGAAAGTCTAAAGGAGGGCTTGTAGTACCAATAGACTTCGTGTTGAGATTCTTTCAAATAATAGATTTCTCCTAGTTAGTTGTTGATTGACTTTTCCAGATAGATTGTGATTATTGATTTAATAATGAACATGCCGTTGCTATAGAGGTCATCTTATATGAATTTTCGTACTTTTGTCATTCGAATGTAAGGTAACGTCACTAATTAGATTGAAGAAAATTAGGGACGTTACAAATGAAGTGATAGAATTAAGTATAGCGTAGACTATAAGAATGAGAGTATTGAAACAAGTTGCAACTGGGATCTGCAAAATTCATTCCGTTTCACCCGAACTTCGGCACAGGCAACGGAAGTGGAAATGGGAATGGCGGCCTGTCCTCCCGCTATATGCTATAAAAGGGAAAGCTTTTTCTACAAAAGTGACACACACCCTACAACACATGAGGAGATGATGTGAACCAAAAAACACATAATATACAATCAATCATCTCACTCAAACATCTTGGGACTTGCAGATTGCAGCAGATTGGCCAAACATCAGTCAGCATTTACTCACTCGGGTCACTATGTACCGTCCTTTCTCTAGATCGTAAATCGTCTTCAACTGAGGTTTCCTCCACTTTGATGATACCAACCATGCTATGAACAACAACATAATTGATACCCCTATTATTGACAGCTTTTTGGGCATCTCATACCCCTGCATCTCTGCAATCCAATCCCATTGCTTCTTCGGTTCTGTCTCTATTGCAGCAGCAGCTGTGCTTTGCACCAAGATGAATGCTCCCAATGCCCAATCCACTGCTATGTTTTGCACTTCACTTGCAGCTGTGATGCTGCTATTCATACAGTTCTCAAAACCTAAGAATCACCAACTAATATATATTTACTTACATATAACTAGCAAGAGATCAGCAGCCTACCCCTTATCCTCTAATCCAATTCCAAGACTGTCATGAAGTAGAGCCACGATATACGCTGATGAGAAGCAATACCGCGCCAAATCTTCTTCATCAAGCAGCTTGTATCTCTTCTTCAACTTTACCCAGTCCTCACCACAGAACTCCTGTCCAGCCACCACCAGGTCTGAAAGAAAAGCCCTCGGTCCAACACCAAAGAACTAGTGACAAAAACACAGAAAGGTTCATATATAACACATGAAAGATAAACATTGAACAAGAAACATACTAAAGAATACAAATACACAGTGAAGAAACTGAGGAAGCACACAATATACTTGTAACAGGGGAAGAAAATCATACTTTTGATGTGTAAAAGAAATTCTCTGTCGCCAAAAATTTGCCTCTAAGTTTTGGTGTGAAAATGGATCCTACTCGGCAGTTCATATCGGTGCATTTCTCTACAGGGGCGAACAAAAGAGAAAAAGGAGGAAGTATTATGCACACTTCTAAAAGAAAGATCGGTATGAGAAGGGTTTTAAAAAGTGAAGCATATGAAGATTTGTACAACCTTTTCCTTTTTGCAGCAGCATTAAAGCAACAGATCTGCACTCAGAGAAGTTTCCCTTAGAATGGAAAGATGATATATTATACCTATTCCTTTCCACCACCATAACGCTTGGAGATGGTGCTTCAGACTCCGAAGTATGAGAGAACCCAGTGGGAGTACAAGGATCCACAGACAATCCGTTTCGAAGAGTTTTAGCTGGCATGAACAAATGAGAATCAAAACTCAAGATTACTAAAAAAAATAAGCGAATTGAATGAATGCTCTCCCAGTGAATGTCAGACTCGATGCAAATAGAAAGAATTCAGACAGATGGGCATTCCATGGGTCTTCTCAATCCGTCTTTTTTTCTAAATAAAAGACATCGTAGATGAATGAAACAAGAAATTCAAGAATCAAGATTCATCAGTCTGGTGCAGGTAACTTCATGAGAACAGTTTAAAGTAAATTAGCAACAACCATCAATTTAAACTACATCCTACAAGTTGTTAAGTCCGAGCAAGGCCAATATGGACATTGTAAGGAAAAGGGATATATCGAATATTAAATAAGCAATCTAGAGGTAAACCTCGGAGTCCCGAAGAATGCATATGAATATAGACGATAAGTTGACAGCGTGACAACTGTGAACATAAGTAAACAATTCAAATATAATGCTACTTCCTTAAAACAGTACTATCCAATCCAGTTTGTGACATCAAACTTGACAGTAAACAGAGATGACTCTACAGACGAAACTGGGAATGGAATGCTACCCAATTTTTTCCAATCTAGATGGTTAAGAGAAAAGAATAGACATGCACATTTACCTGAGTTGAACTCTCCTTTACTAAGTGCTTCTCTTAAGGAATCATGAGCAGCATTCTGCAAGACAAGGCTAATCACGACTCTGAACGGTTTTAAACATTACAAATTAAGAAAGTTCACAGAAGTGAAACTCCAGAAACATGTCAGAGATTTTACATTAAAAAGTTAATAAAAGAAAAGCACTTCACGTTCAGGATGAAAAGGGATCTTCAACGTGCCATTCCATCATTGCTAGCAAACATGATGTATGCATCAACAAGCAGGATACAAAAATAAGGTCAAAAGAGGTAGCAGCCATAATCTGTGGTTTTTTATTTAGAAAATGTGTCACATTCTAAAACTTACACATTTCTATCTCGCATACAACAAATGACCCTTGCTCTTAAAGTTTGCAACAGTATCAAACCAGGTTTGAGTTGGCAAGTCAATTTGGCCATTTAGATTCCTCCATTGGTTATCTTATCTTCAACTTCAAAAATAAAGAAGTGGATTAGTGGATGTGTGGCTTACTACTCTGGGGCACGCTTATTTTGCATTCTTTACTGACTGGATAATTTGGTCACCAGAAGCTACAAGGTCCTCTCTTGTAAGTCCTTTTTCAATTACATAGGCTAAGTACTATCACAATGGCTAAGGTTGAAGGAATTTCTGCTCCCTATGAATATCGTAGAGTAGTATTTTGGATACCCTTTTCCCAAAAGAAGCAGACTAATGAGAAAGTGCCCAGAAGGCAATGGGCCATGCTCCTCAAACCACAAGTATCTTTTGAACTCACAATGATCACATAGCTATTTGCTCCATAATCCCACCAAACGATTTTATGTTTCGTTGACTAAAAAGCACTTCTAGGAAGATAGATAAAAGTATAAATACTGGCTGCTAAAGCACTTTGGAAAGATATAATCAACAACCATACAAAAACACCATCAACGTGATTTTACTACCAAAAAAAGAAAAGAAAAAAGAACACTACACCAACAATTTAGAATGAAAGTTGAATTAAAGAAAAAGAAGAAAAAGGATAGAAATCTGAAAATCTCATCAGAGCGGGAGGGTAGAAAATGAGTGGAAGATAATTTGATTATATTACAGGGACCAGAAGGGTTTTATTATTATTCTTATGATTATTGAACAAGAAACGAAAATATGAAAAGAAACTAATGCTCAGAGGATACAAACAAACTGTACAAACTCTAAATGGAGTGAGAAAGTGAAAAACAGGATTAAAACAATGAATAAAAGCATTCCAATTTAATTTGATATCCTGCAACTCAAAAGGGTTTTATGGTAACAAGAATTCCAAATTTTATAAGTACAACTCAACTTCAGGAGAGAATATAGCTCATAAGAAGAAGGATTTACCTGCCCTAAATGTAGAAAGCTGTGAGAGTAAAGACTATAAGTCGTATTGCCAAATTTAACAGTACGTGAGAATTCAGGAGGTATTGGTTCATTTGAAACAAAAGTAACCTGAAACGGAGAAAACCAGCGATCAATACAATAATCCTATACCTTACTGTTTGTTCTCTAATCTCCTTTTTCCTGTATGTCTTTAAGCTTCATTCAATATCATTCGTTTCATTTTTTTTCCTAATCCTTTTCTTTCATTTTTATTTACCTGGCAAGGTTGACAATGTTAGTTGGCATTCATCATTGTTCAATTAGATTTCATATTCTCTATCGTCTAACTTCTGCCCCATCATTACGATTGCTGCAGAGATCACTTGATACACACCATACATACATTTCAGGAGCTATAATCCTTTAGGATCAATTCAAAATTTATGAAGACAACTTTATGTGGCCTATAACGTTATAGGAAACCCTCTTGGTTTCTCTAAAGTTTTATAATTAAAAAGAAATTCGAAAACCAGCTAATAAATCAAAGGAAAATAAACCCTCAAAATCTGTAACCAAATGCATTCATTAATTAGGAAAGAGTCCATTTCCACACATTACAAATCATAAACTAAGAGGACAAAGAGCAGAAACAGCAAAAGCATAAAGAGTCAACAAAGTTGAAAAGAAAAATCCAAATATCTATCTTCTTACACAGTATATGAAGAGTAAGAGCAAGAAAGTAACCAAAACCTCTCTCTTCTTTTTGCTAGTCTTCGGTGGTGTAGAACCAGTCCAGATTATGCAACAAGCTCTGAATGGTTTGGTGTTTTCATGAATATGTAAATTTGATATTTCTGGACTTTATTGCCTTAAAGGAAAAGCACTAGTGGAGCTACCTTTTGATTAATTTGGAGACAAAGAAACAGTAGAGTTGTTTAAAAAGATAAATAGGGATTTCATTAAGAGGTCGTTTGGTTGGATGTTTTGTTTCAGATGTTTGAGAATAAGACATTTGCAAATAATGTCTGGGAATAAGATGCTTAGAAATTGAAGATAACTGCATTTGATTTCAAGTCCATCTATATCCCCCAAACAATACTTCACTCCCTGTAGCCATCTTATAGCTCACATTTTACCAAAAAAAAAAAAAAAAAAAGTCTTAGCAATCTCCTTCCAAGGACTAAGATTCCCTATTCAGTTTTTAATTAATTAAACCTCTGAGGAAATCAACTCCAAATTTCCTTTTCGTCACCACCCTCCAAAGAGCATTTTCTTCTTTCTCAAAACTCCACAGCTGTTTAGAAAGAAGAACCATATTCTTTGGGTGAAGGTTTCCCACTCCCATGTATCCCAGAGAAAGAGGAGCCCTTACTGAGTCCCCCCTAACTAACTGAGCGCCTTTATTTGCAGCTGCCCCCTTCCAAAGAAAGTTCCTAAAAACTTTCTCAAAATGTTTTCGCACAGCCACAGGCAATCTAAAAATGGACATGAAATAAGAAGGGATGCTACCCAAAGCGCTGCCCCGGAAAGCCCCTCCAAATTGCAAGTTTACCTTTGATTTTATCATAGACTTTATCCAAAAGGCAGTATGATTGGGATTCCCTACAATAGTAACACCAAAGTAACTAAAAGGGAGGTAGTTGTTTACATCCCAGCATTTCAGCCACTGCTTCAACATCTGAATCTGCCACATTTACTCCCATAACTGCTGTTTTCTGCATATTTATGGTTAGGGCCAATTCAGTTTCAAACAAAATAAGGAACAATTGCCAATTTCCTATACCTAAACCCCCGAAAACAACAGGTTTCAAAACCTCCACCCACCTAATCAAATGAGACCCACTCCCTTCCTCCACCCCTCCCACAAAAAATCCCTCGTAAGTTTCTCCATAATGTTACTCACAGACAGGAATTTTAAAAAGAAAAAAAGGAGTAAAGAAGAATCTCACCTAACATGAATGGAATGAGAGTAAGTCTACCACCTTTTGAGAAGAGAGATCCCTTTCTCATAAAACTCACAAAAGACATTCTAAAGGTGAATACACTCCCAACTATCCTTGAAGAAGGCCATAGAAAAGCCATCCAGACCGAGTGCTCTAGTTCGATCAAACCTGAAAACCACCCTCCTCATTTCCTCTAGGGAAAGAGGAGCATCCAAAGCTGACAAATCTTGGGTAGAGATAGGATTCCAACCCACAAGCATGAATCTCCCCCTTATCTCTCCATCCTCCTGTAAACACTCTCCACAATCATAATCCAAGTGGTCAATAATATTCTTACTATCATGACTACCTTAGCTCAATGAACTTTGGTTTTCTGGCTCCAACTCACCACCTCTTTCGTTACCAACTTTGTATACTCCCCCCTTTAGCCAAGGGACGTTCTTCCTTGAGAATATCACTCACCTCTCCCTCCTCTGGGTCATCTAGAAGTTTAAGCCTACTCAAAATCTCTTGTTTCATGATTTTCAAGTCTCCATAAACCTCCCAATATGAAGATTTCAAGAACTTCATAAAACGTTCATTCTTCCATACAACTATTCATTCCAAAATTCAAATTTAACCCACTCCCAATTCTGAGCCACAATTATCAAAAATCAGCATCCCAACATTTTAGGAGAGCCTTATCCAAATTAAAAGGATTAATAATCTGAACCCTTTAAAAGACATTGCACGATGTCTAAGATTTTAATCCAAACATTGTGGAAGCATCTCCTACCAACATTTCTTCCCAACGTTTTAGGGCTTTTGTCCATGTACATTCTTTCATATTTTCAATGAAAGCTTCACATCTAAACAAGAAATATATATATATATATATATCAAGAACATCTAAATTTCAGTAAATAAGATCGATGCAACACCCTCGGAAGACAAACTGTGCCTGATTAAAAGTAAATAAGGTCAATACAAACCTGAGCAGAAGCTCCACCAAGTTCAATGATTCCAGTTGTCTCGAGGGGATCGCTTCCAAGAGTGCCAAGTGCATAGTTAGCCGCAACCCACGCATAAGTCCCTTCATCAGAACCTAACACACCCATTACTTACATAACGTCAGCAGATATGCATTATAAACAAATTCAGAAGCTAGAACAAATGCCTTTGAGAAAACACACCAACAATAGGAAAACAATGCAGAGGTTGAGAAGAGAAGTTGAAACCTGTAATGACCGACGCCCATTCATCCCGGAATTTGAAGCCCGAAGAGCGAAGCACCCACCGGCAAGACTCCAATATGCGGTTCTGTACATCCAATTCCAGCACTCTTAGCCCCGCCGTTGCCATTAACCGAATTTCAGTGACCCCCCATTGATCCCTTGGAACCCGAGTCTTGGCATACTCCAAAAGCTCCACCAAAGACTCTCCAGCTCCGTCTGGATCTTCTGCATACGCCGACAGCCCAGGATTCACCTTCATCGACGCCAATTCCTCTTCGCCCAAATCAAAAACCCCATAACCACCCTCCACTCTGTAGCGAAACACGTGGAGTCGAGTCCCTGTGCTACCTCCATCGATAACGATTCCGTACCTTCTCTTCAAGGAGCTGCGGAAGTTGGTTGTAAAAACGAGGATATAAGAGAACAAGAAAGCAAACGCAAGCAGGGCTGCAAGGGGAAGCCAGCATCTGGATTTGGAAGAATTCTTGAAGTTGGTCCTGGCGAACAAATTGGGTCGGCTGCTAGATCGAAGGTGCAGCTTGGTGGGATCCATAATGGGAATTCTAGAATCGTGCCTCTTCTTAAGGGCATTCAACCGTCGCATGAAAGACTAGGAATTAAGGGGAGGAAAAATGAGGGAACACATGAAAATGAAAATGAAAATGAAAAGGGAAGAATAATATTATAGGTAATGTGATTATTAATAAATAAGGTCGATCGAGACGGAGAGGGCAATCTGTGAAAACGTATCGCCCTTTCTGTCTCGGTCTTGCTCTCTTCTCCGGCGATGCTCTGTCTCGGAGACGAAGAACAAGAACACTTTATTCAGAAATTAAAATTAAAGAAAAGGTTGAATTTCTGTTGTTTACATATATAGGGACTCCAATTTCCGTACTCGGCATTCCGCAATGCGCGTAAAAATGTTTCCTCGGCCTCCGCCTCAGCCTCAGCCTCCGCCTCAGCCGCCATTCGATCCGACCCCTTCCAATGCCAACCGCCGCTCAAAAACTGATCCATAAAAAAGCGAAGGTTTGAATCTTCTCTCTCTCTCGGATTGAATCCATAAACATATGTATATTTTGTCCCATAATAGGAATATTATACATAAAGTTAAACATTTAATTTCTTTAAATTTAGAATATATATAAAAATTAAAAATTAAAAATTTAAGAGAGTGAACTTATCATTAACCATATGTGCATGTTCCGAAAGGTGTATACTATACGGATAAAGTTGGGTATCTTATGCTTATACTGGTAATACTATTGATACAGTCCACTTGTAATTGTTACTGGACCACGAAATATTTAATCTCTTTATATAATTCCATTAATTGAGAAGATCAAGATGATCTATGCGACTCGATCTTAATGCTGAGTGAGCTATGAACTTTTGCTTATGACGAGGGATTATCCTTTGATTTGCATGGGTAATAATGATTTTTTTTGTAGACCATTCAATATGCCTATCATTTTGGAGACTTTACCAAATAGAGAACTGGGAACATAATTTCACAACAGAGAATTCATTCTTTCTAATTCATGAGTAAGTGGATGAGTTGTCCCTTTAAATGCTGATTTCAAGACGGCTCCACCTTTTCATTGGCTTAGGAGAGAACTGAGTTTATGAACTGACTTTTAATCCATCTGTAATTGCGAACTAACTCATATGAAGAATTGATTTACTAATAATTATTATATCAATGGACAACTTATTCTACAATACATAAGAGTACGGTAAGTCTATGTATGACTTATAGTTAATAAATGAAAATCGATTAATTAAAGAGTTTAGTTAATATAAAATCTTCATGCTAGCTCATATTAACACTAAATAAAGAAAAAATTGAAGGATACAAATTAGTATTTAAAAGGAATAAAAATCACACGATAGCTTATGAACATAATTAAAAAATAAGTATGGAATAAAAAGAAAAGGAGAAACATAGAAAGACATAAAAGGAAAAATCTCAAGATTGTTAAACTGTTTTAAATTATTTGTATGAAAATAATTTTATAAAAAATATAAATTCTCGTTTATATAAGTAATTAGGTAAGAAGTAGGACTATGAAAAGAATTAAGGGGATATTTCTAATCCGGTGGAGTACTTCCACGCAGGTTAATATGAATTTTGAGGGACAAGTCAAGTCAATCTTGAAAATAAGATAAAACGTCGGCTAAGGCCAACCAAAGAAGTGACCTTACTATCAGCTCGATCGAAAGACTTGTCTGATGATATGATGTTATGATGTATTATGATGATGCTATGATGATGTGATTTGATGACATTATGACGCGTTAAGATGGTGGTTTGATGTTATGACAACATGATGTACTATGATGTTATGATACGTTGAGATGATGATGCATTATGGCATGATGACATGAGAAGTATGATGATGATATCTCATGTTACAATGATATGCATGTATGAAATATCATATTTCATTATGATGAACCGTTTCTAATACACAATCCTAAATTATGTTATAAATAATAAATGTATGAAAACTTATGCATGCATGTTACATAGTGTAATATGGGAAGGATGCGTGGAATTGTATCACATGAATAATTTAAGATGATAAAATTTACATCTACTTCCTCTTTTATGATGATGAGTACGAGCCCGTACACTATGATGATGATCATCATCATGCTTGCATAATATTCGAGCGTTCGTTGTACCTCCGAACGTCCAACTACAGCTAACTAGCCCGACTATGATGGGTCTAGAGGGGGCGTGCGAACCGCCTGGTGGGCTCACGCTTGCAAGTGTGGGGTACTATTGTCGCGACCCAATATTTTACTATGAGTCGTGACTCAAAACGATAACATGAATGCAAAAAAAAAAAAAAAAAAAAAACATTTGAAAATGCATTAAGGCAAAATTATTTATTTCAAGTAAAACTTCCATACAAAGGTTCAAATGATGACAGTTCAGAGAAAAAAGATAATGAAAATTTGAATATAGAAGAAAAGATTGGACTGATGCCTCGAGACATGCATTCTTTTGTGATAATCCACATCTCTGATCACACCCTCTCTTAACCCGACGTCTCATACACCTGAAAAAAAAGAAGACATAACAAGAATGAGTATAAAAGTTATACTCAGTAAACCTCCTACTTGTAGGCTCTCATCGCGCTCTAGGCTTAATAGACGAACACGGACTTCTCATTGGCTCTAGGACGTTTGGTTTTAGTCTTAGCTCCTTGAAACTTCTTTGGTTCTCCGTCCTTTCATTTAATACATAAGAGTTCCTTATGTCGAGTTGTAATGAGCGATGTTTTTCTATGAGATGCTACCTCTACATGGCTATCTAAGACTATATGGCATCTTACCTAAGGGTGTGCTGAGTACCTCCTAGGCCCATGATAGTCCCCTGTTAAGGGGTGCGACCTAACCCTTTCCCATGCAGCTAATGAGTGTACGACGAGGGGACACATTTCCCATGCGAAACGGCTAGGAGTAGTGAGAACTAATCAAGAACTCCTGGTTCTCCCACGAAACTATAGATACCGTTCACACAACTAGCAGCCTAAGAATACTCCTAAGGTACTTCGTTTGTCGTGGTGATTTGTTAGGCTCTTAGGGAAGGGATAGGTTTAAACTCAGTGACTCGTCACTCAAATCATGAATCCCTAGGGTTATCGTAATAACGATTCATAAACATTATCTTAGTGTGCAACAACAAGCATTAACTTAGTGTGCAAACATCAACATCTAGATATATCATACATAGTTCATGCAAAATTGACAAACATGCTCAATAGGGCGATAACATCCATTAGCACCTGGAACGTAGAGTTCACAATTTTTCCATCCTCCTTTTAGAATGAATAAGCAGATACATATTAAGCACAAATGTAAAGCATGATGGACTCCTTAGAATACTTTATCCTATTATCGCGTCATACACCGGGTGGAGCAACATAGCTTCGTCCTTTCCTTAACATGCAGCTGACCTGACCCACAAACCCACGTATTGATCTGCGACCCAGCGAAGCAGCTGACCGATCCAACCCGAACCATTGCCAGATACCTAGTCCGTGACCTGCGACTGTAGATATCTTCTCCGCGCGTGGCACTCGCACGTGGAACCTTCAAGTGGACAATCTCGATGCGTGAAAGCGATTTTTTGACTCGTTCAACTATTGTTTGCCTGATTTTCGTCTTGATTCAAATTCTAACCATGTTTTTATTGAATAGGGACTTAATCGAGGAAAATCAATATTTTTTGACATTCTACTTGCATAGAAACGTTAACGAAAGAGCACGCGTCAACCAAGTAAGTCACCACACATAATTTTAGGAATAAATACTTATAGGAATCACTTAGTATACATGCATGCTAGTTTTCTTACCTTAGGTAAGTAGAATTTCTATGGAATGAGCTTAAGTCACCCCCGTAGAATTTCACTTGAATTTGTTCAAAAAATCATCACGACATATATGTACTAACAATCCAATCTTATGCTAGAAATAGGGTCGTTACAGCGAGGATGTCACAATCAACCACATTCATGTTGCATCACTTTGGAATGGGCAAATATAGGCTTGAAATCACACCAATGGTATAGAAAAGAATGTTGTATGTCAGGTTTGAACACCCTTGACTACTTTTGACGTTTGTGCCTATCAAAGGCAGTCTTAGAAAGTCCTTTATGGAGGCAGGTTGTCATCTCTCCCCACCTTACAATAAATGAAGTTCTGAGTGAACTATCTAATGGCACATGCCTATGTCATGGTACAATCAAACATCATAAGATGGGTGGGTCTTGGATCTTGAGGGTCTTCCTATAGGGATGAAAACCTTGAGAACAGTGTTGGGAGGCATGTGCATGCTAGAATTATTCTCCTTCCCATGGGTCAAGTTTATCGAAATAAGGCGTAGCTAACTCTCACGAGGGCGAAGTACTCTCTCAGTGCAGTAGTCAAACAATGGAGCCATAAATAGAGATGAAGGGAAAGATCTTGGCCTACGACAGGGGCATCACTTAGATGTGGAGCTAGGAATAAAGTATACAAGGAAATTAGAGTCACAAATATAGCTAAAACCGTACATAAAGGCGGTGTGCAAGATCAAATGCAATCTATGCAAGCATAGTCTCAAATACCCAATACTAGAGACAAAGTGAAAAATAAGCGAAACCATATTCATGCGTGTAGTAGTTTAGGTGATGCAAGTTAGAAGAAATTGCATATGGAATAAAGAACTCATTTTAAGCCTAAAAGATCAGAGAACACAAAGGATAGGATTATTTAGGTAACATTATTACATTATTCAGAAAGAGAATGCAGCATTAATTTGCAGTTGATGCCATTGAAAAAAGAACAACAAAAATCTGACTGAAATAAGTATCTGTCTCAAACATGTTTTGAAGGCATACCCTTTGCACCTTCCACTTTTGTATCTCTTGGGCCGTTTATGATGGGATGAAATAAAGACAGAGACTAAATGAAATTGAAAAATGTGAAAAGAGAGGGATTCAAAGATGGGAAATGATCTGTAACCAAAAAATAGTAATAATCAGAGCTGACACTGACTCGCTTTCATAAACTTTTCTTCTGGGATCAAGTCACTGTCATGTCATTCCACTTTGACCCTTCCTTTACATAGAGGAGGGAACCCTAAATCCAACTCTCCATTTCTTTTTTATTCTTTTTCCCCCTCCAATATCCGTTTAATATTGTAGGTGGAAACTAAATCCAAAACAAAAATATATAACATTCATGGTCCAAAACATTCAAAATGGTCTTGATAAGACTTTCGTCTTTTTTATTTTAATTTTATGTATATTTTCTTACATTGTATTGAGTATACATTCACCTTTTTTTTTTTTAATTTACATACGAATAGTTATCTAGATATTAAAAACAAAAACCATTTTGTTTTAGGTCCTAATACTCATTTGATTTTTTACTATAGGTTTCTTGGTTTTACTATCTACTTTTTCGAGATGTTTTCAAAATTCAAGATAAGTTTATTTGATTTTTTACTATAGGTTTCTTGGTTTTACTATCTACTTTTTCGAGATGTTTTCAAAAGTAAAAATAAATAAATTTTAAAAACGGTCTAATTTTATACCCAAAAAAAGACTAATGATTCAAATGTTTTTCTAAGAAAAATGAAAACTATGGTAGAAAACTTATGAACAAAATAAGCATAATTCTTAAAAAGTAAAATGGTCACCAAATGAAGTCTTAATTTCTAGAAACTGATGTAAAAAACATTCAACTCTAGAAAATGATTATGAAAGAGCAACCAAAATTGTTGCAAATTTTGCTTAAAGAATTTAAAATTTAAATTTAATATACTCAATTAAATAATAGAACAAAAAAAAAAACAATTAAAGTGAAAAGGATAATAGAAATGTTTTGGGGTGATCTAAAGTGAGGGAAGAATAATGTAATAATGGGAATTATGATTAGGTGCGGGAGAAACCATGAAAAGAAAGTTAAGAAAGCCCATATGGACGGAAATGCAGACCATAAAGCAACATCTCATTCCAACTCTTTTGCTTTTAATTGGAGAATGAAAAAGAAGGCGAGGACAATATTTTAATAGCATCACCGTAAGCAATAACATCACCATCAGCATCCCACCCAAAACGGCACCGTTTTTCCTACATTGACCAGTCAGCCACCGTGCCCACTCTATTTTCAGTAAAGGCTGCAACTTTGGCTTTAGAATGTTCCAACAATCCCAACTTGCATGTGGTATCCACCACTATAAACCAAATTTGTTTACTTTTTTATTTTCTAGTTTTTTCATTTCCGTTTCTCAGTTTTTAAATTTGTTTACATTTTATCCTTAAAGTTTTCAAATATTTATTCAGTAACTAAATTACAATATAATTTTATCATCTAATATTTTCTTGTTCAATGCTCGTCTTCAACCTATATAGCTAAAATATGCTTCTCAACATGCTAGTATCTTTACTTGAAGTTATGCTATTAATTTTTATAAAGAAAAACAGAGATAAAGACTAAATTTATTGTGTTTTTAATGTTTAAAAACTAAAACAAATGATTAAAAAGTTTAGGAATTAAAGTTAGAACAAATGTAAAAGCTTGTAAATCAAAGTAGGCATCTTAGAAAATTAGAAACCGAATTAAGATTAAAAAAAAAATTAAAGATCAAAATAGGATTTAAATATAATGTAAAGACAAAAGATGTAAATGTGAGAGCGACAAAGTTTAGACTCACATAAGTGACAGAGTATAAAGAAATGAACATTAAATAGGCTTGGAAACTCAAAAAGGAATAATTTATAGAAAGCAAAAGAAAGGCATGATGAAATTTGGTTTAACAAACAATAAACAGAGTGTTGTTTTAGTTGCATAGGAAGGAGAGCTTGGAATTCAAAAGTGGAACCGCAGAAGGAAATCTTAGGATGGCCCAAAGCAAGCGTTTGTTTTCTTCTTTTTCTTCTCTGGCTCTGTAACATATGTCTAATTATAATAATATCAGTTTTATAGTTGGCCCATTTCTTCTTCTCTGCCTCCTTAATAATTCTTATCCAACCCCATTTCAAAAGAAAGCAAACCATCAACAATCCCCTTTTCTTAATAGCAAAGGAAGGTTATATTACAAAAACAGCCCTGAAAGAAATGTAACCACAGATTCTATTACAGTGTTTTGAAAATTAACTAGTTGCAGTGTTTAAGATTCCAAGTGGGACATGAACCCGAAAGAAAAATTCCTGCTATGTTGGGAATTTCTTTCAACTGAATAGATGTATTCAAATGGATGGTGTGTTTACGAATGAGGAGGCGATTTGGCAAAGCCTATGGAGTTTGGTTTTATGCATTTTGGGGGTGGATAAGGATATAAAAAGGAAGGAGGGAGTGGATATAGAGATGAGGAAATAAAATAGGAAAAAAGATGCTTGGCTTCTCAGAGGCATTGTTCCAAGAAACACCTTTATTCATCCTTGTGATTCTTGGTTAACAGCCTTAGATTTGCAGGCTTATGATTTGAATGAATCTATAATTGGTCTAGATGTTTGAGGGCCCAATTCTGCTTTATGCTTTAAAGCCACTTCCAAAACCAATGCAGATAAATAGCAGCCTTGTGTGTCTACTACAGGAATCAACCTACCACAGAAACAAAACAGAAGAAAAAAGGAGAGAAAAAAATCAAAATATCTATCCTCTTTCTCTCTCTTTTTTTGCTTCATTGTAGAAGCCATGGTTTTCAGTATACACAGAGTACTGGTTGTCCTCCTCATGTGTGTTGCACTTTTAGCTGTTCAACCAGATCAGACTTGTGCTTTGAGAAGCATAGACCTTGCTCTAAGATCTAGTCGCCACATTCTTGTTGAAGACTCGAGGGTGGAGGAAAAGAACATGAAAAGGAATTCACTACCACGAAACAGCAAGTTTGATCCAAATCAATCAAGCAAAAGACGGGTTCGACAAGGTTCGGATCCTATCCACAACAAGTCTTAGTTCATTAATTTTGTTTGCTGAAGGAACCCACAAGTTCGGCATCAACAAAAGGAAGGAAACAGAGATAGGTTCAGACCATAGCAGAGGAGGAAACACCAGCAAGAATCTGGTTTCTCCAATGGTTGGTTGGCTTGATCATTTATACCCCGTTTGATAATGATTCCGCTTTTAGTTTTCTGTTTTTGAAAATTAGCATGATTTCCCACAATTTCCTGGGTATGTTTTTCACATTCCTTAAAAACAATTTTTGTTTTTTGTTAGTTTTCAAAAATTGGTTTAGATTTTGAAAATGTTTTTGAAGAGTGGGTAACAAACCAAAAACAAATACCTAATAGGAAATAGTATTTATATATATTTTCAAAAGCTGAAAGCAAAAAACGTAATGATTATCAAAAGGGGTTTAATGTTTAGTTTTCAGTTTTTATTCTTAGAGATGTGTATAGTGAAGCTTACTAGAGAAAGTCCTCAACAGTGAGCTCTATACTGAAACTAGAAGCGCAGTTAAAAGATAATAGAGATAAATGATTGTGCAGTTGACAAAAAGAGTTGAGCTACTTCACAAGATACCATTGAATTTCTTTTGAAGAGATGGTGATTTTGAATCTGTTATGCACTTCAAGTTCAAGTTGCAGGTTGGAATACAGAGAGATTGTTTTGTAATCCATCAGCTAGCTCTTAACAAAGCTTCTTAACTTAGTCCATCTCCTACGGATACTATTGTATGAATTCATGTAGAAGCTATCTCCTGTCTTCCCCAGAAGCTGCTCAGATTCACTCAAATCAATTACCCATCTGCTCACTGTGGAGCCTACTGAATCTGTACAACCCAACATGTGACCTTTCCTTTTGGTTTTTAGCTTTTTCTTTATGAATTGTGGGTTTCGAAGCTTGGAGATGAACATAAAAAAAGTGTAATGCGCAAAGCATTTTGATGTTGTGAGAAACTCTGAACAAGAGTCTATTTCTTAATGTGTGTGTTAACAAGAACAAAAATCTTGCACATCATAACCATGTGCGATCCGAGGTAAGTACAGAGAAATGAAACAATCGTGCAGAAGGTAAAAAGAGGCACGCATATGCATTCTGAGTGTCTGAATAAAAAT
Source organism: Cucurbita moschata (assembly GCF_002738365.1). Lineage (NCBI taxonomy): Eukaryota > Viridiplantae > Streptophyta > Magnoliopsida > Cucurbitales > Cucurbitaceae > Cucurbita > Cucurbita moschata. Next base: position 5,298,447 of record NW_019268528.1, read on the forward strand.
TAGGGCTTCGGGAAAAAATGAACAAATTCAAGTGAAATTCTCAAGAACAACAACAAAATTCAGTAACTACCAGTATCGAATCGTATTCGTACCTAAACCTCTTTACCGTGGAAGTGCGGATTGGGAATCAAGAACGCAATTTGCCGCCGATATCAGCACAATGGACTTTTTTCAATTCAGTTCGACAAAAATTCGCGTGGGAGGGTTTTGCGAGTTCTTTACTTTTTGGGATTTGAAATTTTGCTTTTACCATTTTATCCTTTATTTCTACATCCATATTTATTAATCTATTTTTATAATTAATTTGTATCACTTTAAGGTAAATTTTAACACATTTAATTCAAACAATCCTTTATATAGTATGTATGTGTGTGTATATATATATATATATAGATAGATAGATAGATATGTAATGACTCGTTTTTCGAGACTCCGAATCATGAATCGCCACATAGGTTCAATGGTAAAGACGGTAAGATTTTTCAAAATTGTAAAACGAGGGACACGCGCAAAGTTTATAATTCAAACATACGGTCAATTCTAATACAAAAGTATCCTCTTTCGCCTCCTCATACACCATCTCCGACACGATCTTATCTACCATGGCGTCAACCTTTGTCCCAATCCCCCTCCACCACGCTGTCACAATCCATCTCACCAAGAACAACTTCATCATATGGTGCGCCTAGCTCCTCCCCTACCTACGGAGTACAAAGCTTATGAGCTACCTCGATAGCACCATTGTTGCACCTGCCAAGCTGATCCCTTCCTCAATCGCTATTGGTACTGACCTGGTCTCTAATCTGGCTTATGATCAGTGGTATGATCAGGATCAATAGGTCCTTAGCGGCCTTCTCTCCTCCATGTCTGAAGAGATTCTTTGCAATGTGGTTGCCGCTACTACTTCCAAGGAGGCATGGGGTACCTGCAGCTTATGTTTTCATCGTCAACTCGTACTCGCACTGTTTAAATCCGTGTTGAGCTTGCCACGTCTAAGAAACGTGATCTGTCTACTGTAAATTATTTTTGCAAGATCAAAGGGCTGGGCACCAAGCTGATTGTGTATCTCCTCGCTGGTCTTGACCCTAACTATGATCCCTTCGTCACCTCGATGACTACCAAGTGTGAAGTCATCACACTTGATGATGTGTTTGCACATCTAATGACGTTTGAAGCTTGCCAACTACAACACTAAGCTGAACTTGAGTTAAAGCTTGGATCTTCAGCCAATTATGCTGGTCGTGGTGGTCAGCAGAAGAACCGTGGGCGTAAGGATTGTGGTCGTGACCATTCTCGAGGTGGCGCACCCTCTCATCTTGCTGGTGATCATCGTGACTCTTCTGCTCATCCTTCTTGCTAGATCTGCGGTAAAGTGGGGCACACTGTCGTTCGCTTCTGGTATAGGATGGATGAGTCCTATCAAGATAAACCTCCTTTTGCGGCATTGGCGGCTACTTCCTCCTACAAGGTTGATCCAAATTAGTATAAGGACATAGGCGCCACTGATCTTATCATTAATGACCTTGATCGTCTTGTTGTGCATGAACACTATCATGGAGGTGAATAAGTTCAAGTCGGCAATGGAGCAGGTTATGGATTTTGCATACTCATCATTCTTCAATTAATACTACTGCTCGCCTCTTGCATTGCGTAATATTTTGCATGTGCCTGAAATTTCCAAACATCTTCTTTCCATTCATAAATTTTCTCGTGATAATGACGTATTCTTTGAATACCATCTTTGAAAATTTTCTTTTAAGGATCAACGGTCGAGGAAAAGTCTTCTAGACGGTAGGTGAGTTTGGTCTCTATCCTATCAAGTCATCTGATGTTGATGATCTAAAGCACGCCTTAGTGAGCAGATCTACTACTCGCACCCAATGGCATGCACGTGTTGGACATCCTTCATCTCAAGTATTAAAGTCAATTTTGCTCTCAATAATATTTTGTGTGTCAGTGAATCACCTTTGCCAGTTTGTAATGTGTGTCAGTTAGCAAAAAGTCATCAATTATTACCATACACTAGTTCTTTTCATCGGTCTTCGTCACCTTTGGAACTAATTTTTTCCGGATGTTTGGGGTCCTGCACCTCCATCTGTTGGAGGCTTTAAATATTATATCAGCTTTATTGATGATTTCAGTAAATTTTCGTGGATCTATTTGATGCATGATCGTACAGAAGCTCCTCGTATACTTTTGCAGTTCCAAGCTCATGTTGAGCGGCTTCTAGATACTAAAATCAACTGTGTCCAGTCTGATTGGAGTGGGGAATATCAGAAAATTCATAACACATTCTTTCGTTCTCTTGGAAGCTCATCATGTTTCGTGCCCTCATATGCATCAACAAAATGGATCTGCTGAACGCAAGCACTATCATATTGTTGAAATTGATCTAGCCCTTCGAGCTCATTCTGATGTACTTGTTAAATTTTGGGATGATGCATTTCTTACAACCACATATCTCATCAATCGTCTTCCTACTCGTGTCATCGATAACAAATGTCCCTTAGAGCGTCTTTTCCATACCCCACCAAATTACGCCTTATTAAAAGTTTTTGGGTGTGCTTGTTAGGCTCATCTTCGCCCTTATAACAAACAAAAGCTGTCTTTTCGATCCAAGAAATGTGTCTTTCTAGGCTACAGTTATCTACATAAAGGGTATAAGTGCCTTGACACCGATCTTGGTCGTGCCTATATTTCTAGAGACGTCATATTTGATGAGAATGTTTTTTCGTTCAAGATGTTTTTTCGTTCAAGAGAGCCCCACCCAGTTCTTCCCCAACCTTGCAGCCATTGCACAATGCCCCTTATTTGTGCACATTGCATTTAGGTAACAACATAACTAATTTGGAGAATGATCATATGCATATATCTGTTCCTACTAACTCTGTAAATGTAGAAAATTCAGTGCCCACATCAGTTTCAGGATTTCCGTAGCAATCATCCCCGTCCTGCTGCGTGAATCGGCATCGGTTGTTCCGGCAATGATTGGGGCCTCGGACCCTCTGCCAATAGATGATATTCCTGCATCGCCTTGGCCCCTCCGGGATTCTCTAGGCTCTGATCCTGGGGAACGGTCTCCTGGCTAGCCTTAGAGCGCGCAACGCCCGATCGAGTCCTCATCCGCTTGTCAACCGACTACTGTAGCACCGGTTGCTCCCCTCGCAACGGCTGGTACAGATGTCCCCTCAGTTGTAGATCCTGCACCTACTACTCATCCATACGGTACTCAACTGAAACACAATATCAAGCAACCCAAGATGCATACAAATGAAACAGTAACATATTATGTGGTTTGGTTTTCTGCCTCTGAACCTACTTCACATATTACAAAGCATCCCCTCTGGCATCAGACGATGAATGATGAATTTCAGGCATTTCTTAAAAATAAGACATGGCACTTAGTTCCTCCTCGTGCTGGCCTTAACGTTATTGATTGCAAATGGAATTTCAAACTCAAGCAAAAGTCAGATGTCTCTATTGATAGCTACAAAACACGCCTAGTTGCTAAAGGGTTTAAACAGCCATATGACGTTGATTATGATGATACCTTCAGTCCAGTTGTTAAGCCCACTACCATTTGACTCTTATTATCTCTTGCTATTTCTCGTGGTTGGGCTATTCGGCAGATTAATATTCAGAATGCTTTTCTTCATGACCTTCTTAAGGAAGATGTTTATATGAAGCAGCCTCCTAAATTTGTGGATTCTCAACATCCTGGTTATCTCTGCAAGCTAGATAAGTTCCTTTATGGCCTCAAACAAGCTCTGCATGCCTGGTTTTCTCGCCTTAGCTTCAAACTATTACAGCTGGGTTTTACACCTTCAGAGGCTGATGTCTCTCTTTTCATTTTTAACAAGACGGGCATTCAGATGTATATCTTCATCTATGTTCATGACATTATTATCATCATCTCATCTTCTATGGCTACTGAGAAACTTCTTACATAGCTTCGGGATGATTTTGTCGTCAAGGATCTTAGCATTTTGAGTTATTTTCTTGGGATTGAGTCCGCCATACTTCCAATGGACTTGTTCTGACACAACATAACTACATTCAAGATTTATTGTCCAGAACCAACATGCTCACCTTAAAAGGTGCGCCCACACCTACGTTTCCTAGTGAGAAGTTGTTATTGGATGGTGGTGAGAAGCTCTCGCTTAAGAATATTTGTCTTTGACACGTCTTGATATCTCCTTCTGTGTCAACAGAGTGTGTCAGTTCATGTCCTCCCTACTTCTACTTCTGTACATTGGGCAGCGGTCAAACAAATTCTCTGTTATCTACATGACACTCTTGATATGGGCTTGTGTTTTACAAAGTCCAGCACTGCTTTTTTTAGTGCCTTCTCGGATGCTGATTGGGCCAGGAATTCTGATGATTGTTGAAGCACTGGAGGCTATGCGATTTTCTTTGGTGGCAATCTTATCTCCTAGAGTTCAAGGAAACAATCGAAATTTTCTCGTTCTAGTAGGGAGATCGAATACAAGGCGATTATTGATGCCACTACCGAATTAATCTGGATCCAAGTCCTCTTGCGTGAGCTCTGGATTGGTGTGACGACATTGGTGCCACCTATTTGTCCGCCAATCCAATCTTTCATTGACGGACGAAGCATGTTGAGGTTGATTATCATTTCGTTCGTGAACGAGTATCAACTCGTCAGCTTGATGTGCGACTCATATCTTCTAAGTATCAGCTCACCAATATCATGACAAAGTCACTGCTAGCTCCTTCTTTTAGCAGTTTTCAGTGCAATCTTAACTTAGTAGTACATCGTCCAAATTGAGATGGTCTTAAATGTAGAATAGGTTATATCTATACATAGTAGAAGAATCTTCTGATTTTCTGGTTTGTTGCTGTGAATCAAGGCCCACCATGTAATCTTCATTGTACACACACACATATATATATATATATATATATATGAGGTCGAGACCCATACAGGTCACAACGTCATTCAACCTAACAACCATACATATATAAATGTCCAACATGCTCAAACAAATGATTAACAATCATACAATACATGTTGGAGTCCTAAATATCATTAGGACTAAATAGAGTTCTCAAACATGTAAACGGAATCTGTAAAACATATTATCGTGCTAAGTCGAAAAACTACCAAGTTCCTAAGCTTAGATATTATATATCTTGATCAACTAGGCCTATAATCATATTTTCTAATCACTAGCCCAATATCCTAATTAACCCCTACAAGTATTGCTTAAAAAACAATCTGTGGTTACTTATGTGTCACTTTTTAGGCTAATTTTCAAGATTTTTCAAAATTCTCAAAAGTTCTTAATTAGGTCTTTCATTAAAGAAAAATGTCACAACCATCGAAATCGGTGAGAAAATCAGGTCATAACAATGTAAACAACAACAAAAAAAAAAAAAAAGGGGGGGGGGCGGGTTCGACTCAATTGGACCAAAAATAGTCCAATTGAAACGGTCGAAGTCTGGTTCAAGTGAACCGAATTGGATCAGTTCATTTGAGTCAGCTTATCTCTTTCCTCTCGTCAGTTTACTCGTGAACGCCTCATTGTTTTCTCGACAACCTTTTCTTGACAAACAATATCTACTGTAGTCAAATAAAGGAAAAAAACAAAAAAAAACTTTAGTCCGTTACTACGGCTTAGGTTGACTTTAGTTAGCTTGGTTAGCTCACTTTGACCATTTTAGACCATCTTGAAACAGTTTTTAACATAATTAAGGTAAAAAAAAAATTCCAGCATACCTATGGGACAATTATTAATAGTTAACATGGTTCATAATAGATTTTATGATAGTGACATGAATAGGCTTTAAACTCGAATTTATGAATGAACGGACTATCATGGATGAAATCGAATTTTAGTTGAAGTTGAATCTATGAGCAATCAACTAGGGCAAGTTCAGAATCACGAACTTGAGCCTGAAACAGTAAATTGAATTTACTACAAGTTAGTTTGAATGAAATCGTTTGATGCATGACTAACATGTACTCTGTGAACCTATTTATATGTTATTATTTATGTTATGATACCTAAATGATCTAGGTGATTTTGTACTTCCTTTCATGTTTGATTATGACTGCTATGTTGATATGACCATATATATACCTCACAAGACACCATAATCTACCATAAATGATAGGCATAAATTGAGTTATCATAAATATGTATGTACATCTCATAAGAAATTTACATCATGACAAGTATAAAGGTATTATGTGCATCATTTCATTGAACCATGATTTTTAATGCAGGACCTGATGTATGTTGTTTGTCATATGATCATAAATTACTTCTTCAACATGTTATGTACATGCGTACACCATGATATTATTCATATTCCTTTCTTTTTCATTGGTTTTCAACCGTGTGAGTGTGTGCTGGTCCGTAGTCAGGCTTAGGAGTAAGTTAACAAGCTCACCTAGTGGGTCCACGTGCATGTGAGTAGAATATGTGTAGAAAAATACTATGCATCCAACCGTACCACAAATAAAATAGTGTCTAAGGAATAGTTAGGAAAAATTAGGTTTCATTAGTCATGATAGCCCTGAAAGTATTCTTTTTTTGCATGGTTGACAAGATCTTCTAAAGAGGTCATGTCATGTTTTTCATCATTAGGATAGCATAATAATGTTTTCGGTTTGAACTTTTTAGAGGGTTGTTAATCTTATTTCAACCACGATTTTTCTATGATTGCAAGTATATGAGTAAATTTTAAAATAATTTTTTTTAGTAACAATCTTATTTTTAAATAAATATTAGAGTCGTTATAATTGATATTATGGCTCCAGCCTTAAAGATTCTATAGACCAGCATGCAACGTAAGCTGAAAGTGTTTCTATAGCCTTACAATAAACGTCTCGTCATTGGCAGGTATGTCCATGAAAGATAATAAATGATGTTACTATATTATGTTATGGTTTACTATATGTGAAATGTGAAAGCTACGTGGTGTAGTGATGATTCGAAACATGTTTATATTTAGCAAGATTTGTACTACAATTTTGAGTTACAATTAAATGAAAATAGGCCACTTTAACACTAGTATAGGCTTGAAAAAGACTTTGCTAAATAAAGTTAAATATTTTAGTCAGATGTCTTGATGCATAGTTAAATGTTCTAGTGTTATGATCATAGAGATGGACAACAACATAACCACACATACTAGTGAGTAAGTTGCTATAAATGAAAATGTACCACGAAAGTATGATAGACATTAATATTTTATAGGCTGCTATAGGTATTAAAAATAGTACCGCCAAAGAAAAATTTCACCACTACGTAAATATGAAATCAAAGTAGTTGGTATGAACATCAAAAAGGTGATTTGTGCTTATCAAATTGAAAATTTATAAGCTAACATCATGAAATTTCAAACATGAGGTACTTAATATGGATTTGTAAAAGAAACCGGTGCCTTTGATGGGATTTGAGTTTTGGAAGCAGTGAAATGTAAAAATCTTATTATCTTGACACTAATTATGACACGAATCACTTTTCAAGACTTCAAAATTCTAGATCGAATTGGATTGATGGCGTATTGATCGACTCTGCCACCATCCTTTTCTGTCATGCATAACGTGTTCCACGTATCTATACTCTGTAAATACATGCGAGCTTTTGTAGTTACATGAGGGATTGAGTTATGAGGAAAGACCCATATAAATTTTTGCTCGAGAAGTAAAGATGCGACACCCGAGTAAAGGAGTACATGAAAGAACTAGGACCACTCTAAATGAGAGCAATTTTGAGGATAGGATGACTAAGAAAGGCTTAAAAAGAATTGAAAGTTATTGCTATTACCAACAAGATGCACTTTACTTTTCGGTGGCTCAATCATATAAACTCTAAAATTAAGTTTGCTTTGCTTTCTGATTCTTGGTTGGGTGCCCTACGAGAATTTTCCTAGGAGACATGTGAGTTAGGACAAATCATGCTGAAAAGAACTCGGGTTGGTTTGTGGAGATAGGTTTTCACTTTTAGAAGCAAGAAGTAGGTAACATGACCATGTCGCAGGGGATGTGAGGCCATCAAGTATTGGTTTGTGGGGTTAGATTTTCATTGTTAGAAGCAAGTAGATTACGTGATCATGTCACAGGGGAATGTCGAGGCCATCATGTGTCAAATCTAGATTTCAAAGTTTAAGATGCTTTCATAGCTTAAAAGTCCCCTAATTAGGGAAAATAGATGATTAAGACAATTTTCATTGAGAGAATCATCTATTGACCAGTCCTAACATAAGACTATGATTTGAATGCGAAAATCTATCATTGTAACTTCGTTTTCACGGCTTCCTCAGCTGACTTCGTCACCCATGCATGAGAGCCTTAATCTTTACCTAAAAAAAATAGTAAGCATGGTTTGAGTATTTCAAAATAGTTAGTAAGTAACCTCACTGTTAGGTCGGAAAATGAAATCATATGTAATCATGGGTCATGGTGAAACCTATCTTTTTGTGATTGTTCTTTAGGCTTTACTTTCTTTTTAGGGCAAGGTTGAATACATAGACAAGCTCGTATACATACCCCCTAGGCCTGACTACGGGTTAGTGCATGCTCATGTTGTCGAAAAATCAATGGAAAGAAGGAATGCATATCATATCATGATGTACACGTCTGTACAAAATATACTAGAAAAGTATCTCATGCTTGTGGCATAAAATATGTATGAAATCCCGTATTTTCAAATCATGGTACATAGTTATAATGCACATCATACTTTCATTCTTTTCATGATATAACTTCCCTATGAGACATGCATACACATACATGACATATCTTTCATTATTATCATGCAAAATTATATCATAACATCATAAAATGATACTTAGATAGACCAAGGGCAGTGTCTGTAACGACCCTAGATTTCTAATAACCTAAAGTTGCTACTTTCTTCATAGCATCATCCCTAATGCAGAAATAAGCGTTTAAAACATCATTGTAAAACACTATCAAGACTTGCATGTTTCAAAAAGTCTTTAAAAGCAACCTAACGAAATATTAAATCAAACAAAGTAAATATTAAAATTAAAAAACACCCTGTACTAACCTATGGTCTAAGAATTTAAATACATCTATCCTATACATGTGTCATGGTCTTTATTTGCGATGTCATCATTAGTCATATAGGGGTGCCTTGCGAAAATAGAAGTAGCACATAACTCGAGTATTTTAAGAAATAATCACTAACTGACCCCACTATTGGGATCAGTGAATGCAAATACATGCAACTCATTATTAGAGATCTATCGTTAAAACCATCATAGAGGTGGCCTCTAGTCCAGACAAAATTAGATGTGTAGTACTTCCATACATACAACCCACACGTGCGAGTGTGAATTCCTAGACGATTCGCACCCCCAGACCCATCATAGTCGAGCTAGCTGTTCATAGCCAGACGTTCGGAGGTCAACAAACCCCCAAGTGTCATGCGAGGCATGATGATGATGATAACGACCATCATCATCATAGTGTACACGTCCGTACTATCATCTTAAATGAAGAAGTAACCAAATGTATATGAACATACAAAATAAATGAAGTCCTTATAGTTTTCATCTTTAAATCATCCGTACGACACACCCTATACATTATTCACATGATACACTAAGTAACATGTCTGTCTTAATTTTTATTTAGAGTATTATTGAATCTTTAAAAAAATATTTTTGTGATAAAAGTTCATAAATTTATTAACTTAGTATTATAAATATTTAATCAAATTTAAAAACCCTCCTTCGGGCATTCCATAAACAAAGGATTATTGTTAATTAAAATTGTGAAGTAGCGATCGGCTTCTTGTTTTCTTCACAAGTTTCTCTCTTCCGGTTAACGAGAGTGGGAAGATTTTTCCCGATTTCCTTCCCAACGCCCTGCGGATTCCTGATTTGGGGATTTAAGCTGCATTGGTTTTCATTCTCGCTGAATTTATGGTTCTTTCTTCCCATATCTGAATCTCCACTTCCTTCCTTCCTTCCTTCTCAATGGAATTCATCATCTCCGATGATTTGTTGGGTACTTTTGTCCCCATTTTCGTTTATTGGTTATATTCTGGCATATATGTGCTTCTCGGTTTCTTCCACAATTATCGATTGCACTCCAAGACAGAGGAGGATGAGAAGAACTTAGTTTCAAAATCCACTGTGGTTCGGGGCGTTCTCTTTCAGCAATTCGTTCAGGCTATCGTCGCCATCATCCTCTTTAAGGTTAGCTTCTTGTTTTCTTCAGTTTCTTTACCACTATTGCAATCATAACCATCGTCCTTGTCGGTTTTGGCATTGTTATTATAATTTAGTTTATTTCGGATCCTAATTATTGGCGGAACCTGCCCTACAAAATTCCAACTGAGATTTATTTTTCTCGTACACTTGGCTGAAACCTTGATGTAATCTTCCTGATTTTTTCTTAGTTTAGCAGCTGTGTGTGGAGCACGTTGATTACAGGTTTACCAGCCTAGATATAGTTCGTTGTTTGTGGACCTTTTGAGTTCGACAAAATGAAAATAGTAACTCCTTTTCTCTTTACATGTCTTTTGAATTTTGATCCAAACAAGAACAGACTAGTTACCAATTGTCAATTTCGGTTTCTTATAATTGTAACTATTGTATATTTATTTCAAAGACGATTCGTTGCTTTAGAAAAAAAAAATCACATCAAAATAAGTTAGATGGCAATTGGGAAAATTTTAATTTGGTTGAAGAATAAGAGGAGTTAATGATTCAAGTTAGGAAGTTGAAAGAATTTTTTTTTTTTTTTTGCAGTTTTTAGTTTCTCCGGTAAAGCTATTAATTGATGTAAGGCTGTTAACTTTTATCTGTAAGTGTTTTTTATATTGAACACAACAAGAACAGCTTTTCAAGATAGATATGAACAAAATTGTAGGCTATAACGCCTTTTTCATTGTTAAATTCCCCCTATGAGATGATCGTTTGAACTAGAAAGTTATTGTTTAAAAAAACAACACGATATTTCTGCTTTGTTTGAAAATTAAATTCCACTTCCTTCAACTATAATGTAATCCTTTGGATTAGGTTTCATGTTTATTCACAATTTTGTGCCACATTCAAATCCTTCTGACTCTCAGAATCTGTGTTATTGCCTTTCAAATTTAAGTTCAAATTTTTTGGGATAGCATCAATCCCCTGTTGTGTTATGCTTCGGCACTCGGTAGGAAGTCACCAACTCAGACAAACAAAATATTTGGAACTTCCATTTAGTTTTGTCTCGTGTGTTGCATGAATTTGCTACACTACTCTTGCTATTGCTAAATCAGATGTAGAGCGGTAGTTTAGTGGATGTTCATGTGAAATAGACATCCTATTAAATGAATTATTTGGGTTTGGCCCCGTGGATAAGAGTATTTATGAGCTCAAACTAAGAAGCCACCTATTCAGGACATCCTTAGAAACTATGGATTCGTAATATTCCATGACTGATATCATGTGGAGTGTCTGCTCTGCACTTTCATACTGGTTTGTGTCCGAATTTATAATTGCATCGTGTTATAACGTTCAGGTGACTGGAAATGAAGATGGGAGCAGTGCAGTTCCAAAATCCTGGCCAATGGTTGCTTTGCAATTTGTAACCGCGATGTTCGTTCTGGACACGTGGCAGTACTTCGCACACAGATACATGCATCATAACAAGTTTCTGTACAGACACATTCATTCTCATCACCATAGGCTCGTTGTTCCATATGCATTTGGGGCATTGTATAATCATCCTGTGGAAGGTCTACTGCTTGACATGGTTGGTGGGGTGCTGTCCTTTCTAGCATCTGGTATGACTCCTAGAGTCTCCATCTTCTTCTTTTCCTTCGCCACTATTAAGACTGTAGACGATCACTGTGGATTATGGCTGCCTGGTAACCTCTTCCACCTCTTATTTCGCAACAATACTGCATATCACGACCTCCACCATCAGCTATATGGCAACAAGGTTAACTATTCACAACCCTTTTTTGTTACATGGGATAGAATACTTGGTACCTATATGCCTTACTCCCTGGAGAAGAGAGCAGGCGGCGGCTTTGAAGCACGCCCAAAGATTGAATAAAAATACTCTAAGCAGCTCTCAGTTGCTTATATATATTATATTCTATTCTATTATATTATATTATATTATATTCTATTATATTATATTATTTGTATCCCACGACCATAGAATTTGTATATTACTCCAATTGTTGCCATTTTTATCCTTTTCCCTAACGTAGATTTGAAACATGAGTTAAGATCTTTTAAAATTTTCTTTTGCCTTTGCATTTAGTCAGAGTCATTGTGATGACTTTTCAAGAGTTGCTACATTCAAATTTGATTAAACCAAAGGACCACATTTGGTTTAGTATCGTTATGGGTTGATGATCCATTTGAATCGAGAAAATGATCGCCGTTTTTTTAATAAAAATTATAATCTTTGACTTTGCTAAAACAAATGTTAGGTTGGATAATATTGATATTGTAACTTCCCTATATTTTCACTAACCTAAAGTTGATGTTCTTATGCAAAATTAAGCATTTAAAACATAATCGTAAAATATGAACTTCATTTTAAAACACTGTCATAGACTTGCTTGTACGAAAGCATATTTAAAACAAGATAAAGACAATAATAAATATGCCTTGTACGAAAGCATATTTAAAACAAGATAAAGACAATAATAAATATGCCATGGATTTACATGTATGAAAATATATTTAAAATAATAAATATGCCATGGATTTACATGTATGAAAATATATTTAAAACAAGATAAAGACAATAATAAATAAAATAAATAGACTCTAAACTAACCTAAGTCAAAAAAAAATAAAATGTTATTATCCTATGCACATGTCATGGTCTCTACATGTGATGTCGTGCTAGATGTCACGGTCATGCTCGTCCAAGGCGTGTTGCCCATGACTGTATGCCCATAACAAGCCAAACCCTTTATATCTTTCCATGTTGTTACTTTTGTATTTCTAGGAAGTATGATGTTTCGAAAAAATCATGTCTAGGCCTGCCAGACATGAAATGCCTCAAAATGTACTATAAGGGGATATGACTAGTTGTCAACTTCTCCCTACCCGATAGTTATATGCAGTAAGACGTTGTTGCCTTTTGCTTACATTCCCATATAACACCAATTTCAATTTCTCAAAATCTTGCTTTCAAAACTCTCTTTTGAAATCTCTCTGCCCCCGTTTTCTAAAACTTTCTTCTTGAACTGGGCCAGAGGCTCGAGCATACGTCGCTTGGCCGTAGGCGACACATGAATAGGCTTAACTCACTTGTTGCTGGGAAATGAGTGCCATACAATCGCAAGTCCGCTGCCATCAAAGTGCGATTGTGACAAATGGTATCAGAGTTTTGTTAGCTCCGTGACATGGTAAAGTCCGAAACCATGTCGACGACAAAGTCGACACCCAAATCACAAGTCGACCGACTTACTTTAATAGAGGAGGAAATGCTATTCCTCAAAGAAGTCCCTGACACCGTCCGCTTCCTAGAAGCACAAGTGACGGAATTGAATGGAAAAGTCAAAGAAATCGACACAATGGGCAACCGCTTGGATGGGTTGCCAATAAAAAAAACTAATGTTTCGAGTGGCCTTGCTCGAAGAAAGAGTTGCTCCTACGACAGCTCAAGACCTGTTGGCAGCCCTGATAGCTCTGTCGCACACAAGGAGGGACGTGGTGAAGAGTTTGACGATCGATGAAGTTGTTTAATGGATTAGCTGACGAATTCAGAACAATGATCGATGCCATCCAAAAAAAGATGGTTACGATGAACACCCGAATTGGGGTGACCATGAAAGTAGTGGAGAACGTCACGGCAGGGCAAACTCACACAGGATCTAACAAACTGAAGTTCCCAGACCCTAGACCTTTCAAAGGGAACCGGAATGCCAAAGAGTTGGAGAACTTCATCTTTGATGTCGAATAGTACTTCAAAGTCACAACGGCTTGTACCGACGACATAAAAGTTACAATAGCCTCAATGCATATCATAGACGATGCAAAGCTTTGGTGGCGTTCGAAGGTGCAAGACATCGAAAATGGATTATGTACCATCGACTCGTGGGAAGACCTCAAGAGAGAGTTGAGGGGCCAATTCTTTCCCGAAAACGTAAAATACATAGCAAAGGAAAAACTAATAGCATTAAAACAAACTAGAAGCATAAGGGAATATGTCAGACAGTTCTCAACCCTGATGCTAGATATTAGGGGTACATTAGAGAAAGACAATATATTTCTCTTCATAAATGGGTTGCAACCATGGGCCAAAACAAAAATATACGAGAAAAAGTTCAAGACCTAGCCGCAACAATTGTCAGCGCCAAAAAATTCCTAGACTTTGGAAGCGAAGCGAGTTTCCAAAGAAAAAACAACACAAACCCCAAACACTGGGGGCAAAGCATATAAGCCACCGGGTCATCAAAACGAAGGCCCCAATAGGCCAACTAGAAGTAACGACAGACCAAATGGATGGGCAGATAGACCTCCTCAGTAAACCCAGCGGGGACATCTTGAGGACCTTACCTTCAAAAGAACTACTCGATGACACCTTTACAGTGCCTGTTGTGTAAAGGCCCCCATAAACTGTCCTACTGTCTTCATCGGGCCTCTCTCAGTGCATTCCAAGTGTTCATTTAAGAGAGCAATGACACAGGAGTTGAGACTATGCAGGACAAGAGGGAAGATCAAGACAACCCCTGAATGGGTGCGCTTAAATTCTTGTCAGCCCTCCGACGGAAGGTTGACCCAAAGGAGATAATAGAGAAAGGGCTTATGATCATAGACGCCACAATAAACTCACGACCGAGCAAGAGCAACTTGATAGACTCAGGTGTGACCCACAACTTCATTGCCGAAGAAGCCCAAAGATTGGGACTCACCATAGAAAAGGACCCCGAAAAACTGAAAGTTGTCAACTCTGAGGCCTTGCCTATTATGGAAGTCTCCAAAAGAGTCCCCTTGAAATTAGAGCCCTAGTTAGGAGAAATGGACCTTGTCATGGTTCGTATGGACGACTTTGACGTGGTACTTGGGATGAACTTCCTCCTAGAACACAAAGTTATCCCAATACCATTGGCGCAATCTTAGAATGATCTCTACCATACAATTGAAAAAAGGACTCGCACGAGAGGAACCCACATTTATGACTATACCCCTGATTGAAGAAGTGACCACTAAGGAAACTTTTTCGAGCAAAATCAAGGATGTACTAGACAGTTATGTCGATATAATGTCAGAGAGTTACCACAAACATTATCGCCTCGTTGAGGCATCGATCATGAAATTGAACTTCTCCCCGGGGTTAAACCTCCAGCGAAGAACACATATCGGATGGCTCCCCCTAAGCTAGCCGAATTGAGGAAACAACTAGATGAGTTGTTGGCGGCAAGATTCATTTGCCCCGCAAAGGCACCTTACAGAGCCCTCGTACTATTTCAGAAAAAGAAGGTGACTATCGAGTCTTAAACAAGGTAACTATACGCAACATATACCCATTGCCGATAATATCCAACTTGTTTGACCAACTTCACGGGGCCAAATACTTCACAAAGTTGAACTTACGATCAGGGTACTATCAAGTACGGATCTCCGAAGGGGACGAGCCTAAGACAACGTGTGTAACAAGATATGGGGCTTTTGAGTTCCTGAAAATGCCCTTTGGCTTGACAAACGCCCTAGCTCGTTTTGCACGTTAATGAACCAGGTTTTCCACGAATACTTGGATCAGTTTGTCGTAGTATACCTCGACGACATAGTTGTACACAGCGCATCCCTAAAGGAACATAAGATGGACCTGAAGCTAGTGTGCGACAAGCTGTGGCAGAATCAGTTGTATGTCAAGAAAGAAAAATGTCACTTCGCACAAACATGCATCAACTTCCTTGGACATGTCATCAGTTGTGTACAGATTGGTATGGATAGCGACAAGATAAAAGCTATCGAAGAGTGGAAAATTCCTACTTCCGTATCCGATGTATGATCCTTCCTGGGATTGGTGAACTATTAAAGGCGATTCGTCGAAGGGTTTTCATGACGAGCCGCCCCATTAACAGAACTTCTGAAGAAAGACCACCCTTGGTCATGGTCAAATGAATGTCAAATGGCCTTCGAAGATCTGAAGGCAAACATGACGAGGAGTCCTGTCCTAGGATTGGTGGATTTTTCTAAACCATTTGAAATAGAGACAAATGCTTCTGATTTTGCCCTAGGTGATGTCCTTATCCAAGAAAGCCACCCCATCGCTTATAAAGTCGAAAGCTCAATGATGCAGAAAGGAGGTACACTGTCTCTGAAAAAGAAATGCTAGCTGTGGTCCATTGCCTACGAGTCTGGAGACAGTACCTCTTGGGGTCACAATACGCGGTGAAGACGGATAACAGCGCCATTTGCCACTTCTTCGATCAACCAAAGTTGACGGCAAAACAAGCTCGTTGGCAAGAGTCGTTGGCTGAATTCAACTTCAATGAACACAAGATAGGAAAGAGTAACCAAGCCGCCGATGCGCTGAGTCGGAAGGGCAAACATGTGGCCATGTGCATGCTAGCCCATATTCACTTAAGTAAGATCGATGGACCGTTGCACGGCATCATCAAAGAACATCTACATATAGACCCGTCGGCCAAAGCCGTCGTTGAACTAGCCAAAGCTGGGAAGACATGATAGTTTTGGGTCGAGGGAGACATTCTAATGACAAAGGGAAACAAATTATACGTCCTAAGAACAGAAGAACTAAGGAAGAAACTCATTCAGGAATGCCATGATACTTTATGAGCGGGACACCCTAGGTGGCAACGAAATTATGCCTTAATAAAAAAGGCGTATTTCTGGCCAAATATGCGGGATGACATAATATAGTACACCAAGACATGCCTCATCTACCAACAGGACAAAGTCGAGAAAGTCAAAGTCTCGGGACTCTTGGAACCTCTACCCGTGTCGATAAGGCCTTGGAAAAGTGTGTCTCTGGACTTCATAACACACCTCCCAAAAGTCGTGGGCCATCTTGGTTAGCATAGACCGATTCTTGAAGTACGCAATGTTCGTTTTCACCCAAATTATGCTCGACCGAACTAACAATCCAACTATTTTTCAAACACACTGTGAAGTTATAGGGCATTTCATCGAGCATCATCAGCGATAGGGATATTGACTTTTGACAATCGAGAGGAAATCATCGACGGAGTAAAAAACGCCCGAAGAAAATTTGTTGGAAGAAAATGAAAACAGAAAATAAAAGAGAGAGAAATCTTGAGATTTGATTTACTGAAAAAAAAAAGTGGTGATTTTGTTTCTCATCAGATTCACTTATTTAAATAATTATCTTATCCTACAAATGGCCCAAAGTGGCCAACTAATGTCCTTAAGGAGTTCAACTGTCCTAGAGCTACCATCCCCAAATCGATGGACAAATAGAACGGTTCAACTGCTTACTCGAAGAATACTTACGTCACTTCGTCAATGCTCATTAGAAGAACTGGATACAACTGCTAGAAGTCACTTAATTTTGTTTCAATTGTTAAATGAGTTCGTCTACGGGAAAGAGCCCTTCGAAATTGTAAGTGGACAACAACCGGTGATGCCCCATATTATTGATCATCCTTTTGCAGGAAAGAACTCTTGTTCCTTGTTCATGAGCTTGCTCCAGCAATTCTTGTTCAGGTAGCCCTTCTTCCCACAGTTCGAGCACTGGATTGGCCTGCCATCAGTCGACTCCTTCCAGGTGGCCCTTCTTCCCGCAGTTCGAGCACTAGATTGGCCCACCATGAATCGACTCCTTCTTTTGATCCACCTCTTTCTCGCGCGTGTGCCCGCAAGATTTCCATGGCTTCTTATCACCTTTGCAGCTGGAGGACCCGTTGCTCTCATCGATGTTGTCGCGGAGCTTTAGGCGTGCAAGCCATTCCTCCTTAGTGAGGAGTAGACGACCCTGCTTGTCGACAGCTGAAGCGGGCGGCATCTTCTTCACGATTTCTATCTCGTTGATGCTCCCACCTAAAGTGGTGATGTTGTTGGCGAGCCCCATGATCTGTGTTGAAAAGTCATCGACGGATTTGCCGTATTTAAAGCGGATCTCCGAAAGCTACTTCTGCAGCTATTCGATGTTGGATTTCCGCACTCGCTGCACACCAACCCGACGGGATTTGATACCCTCCTAGGCCGATTGTGCAGTGCAATATCGCATTTGCGGCTGGAGGAACTATTGCTCTCGCCGGTGTTGTCGCAGAACTTTAGGCGTGCAAGTCATTCCTCTTGAGTGAGGAGTAGACGACCCTGCTTGTCGAAAGCTGAAGCAGCATCTTTTGATCCCCCTCTTTCCCGCGCGTGCGCCAGTGAGATTTCCATGGCTTCTAATCGCCTTTGCGGCTGGAGGACCTGCTGCTCTCGCCGATGTTGTCACGGAGCTTTAGACGTGCAAGTCATTCCTCCTCAGTGAGGAGTGGAGGACCCTACTTGTCGACAGCTGAAGCTGACAGCATCTTCTTCATGATTTCTGTCTCGTTGATGCTCCCACCGAGAGTGGTGATGCTGTTGGTGACCTCGTGATCTGCGTTGAAAAGTCATCAACAGATTCGTCGTCCTTATCGTTAAAATCATCGTAGCGGTGGCCTCCAGTCCGAACAAAATTGGACGTGTAGTACTTTCCCACACACAACCCACACATGCAAGCGTGATCCCTAGGTGGTTTGCACCCTCTGATTGTTAGATAAATCCCTATCGAGTGAATGTGATCCGAATGTGATCCCTGTTTTTTAGTTAAACATTTTTTGTTAGGTAACTATTTTTACGCTAAACCCACAAGTGAGGTAAGTGGGAAATACACGTAGAGTGGATGAGCATTAGTTAAGTTGCCATTTACTTTCTATTTTAGGATAATTTGTTATTTAAATATCCCAGCTGAATGAGAAATCAAATCATCGAGTCTTCAGTAAATCTCTCTCTCTCTCTCCTTTTACTTTCCGCTTTTTCTTCGAAGAAATTTTCTTTGGCCGTTTGGTTTTCGTCGATGTTTTCCTCCCAATTGCCAGAGTCAACAGACCCTCCAGCCGTAAAGGCGGTAAGAAGCCATGGAAATCTCGCGGGCGCATGCATGGGAAAGAGGCGGATCAAAAGAAGGAGCCGACTGATGACAGGCCAATCCAGTGCTTCGTCATTACGGAGGTCCACTTGAGCAAGAATTGCGTACTGTGGGAAGAGAGGTCCACTTGAATTGCGTATTGTGGGAAGAGAAGAGAGGTCACTTGAGCATGAATTGCGTACTGTGGGAAGAGAAGAGAGGTCACTCGAGCAAGAATTGCGTACTGTGGGAAGAGAAGAGAGGTCACTTGAGCAAGAATTGCGTACTGTGGGAAGAGAAGAGAGGTCACTTGAGCAAGAATTGCGTACTGTGGGAAGAGAAGAGAGGTCACTCGAGCAAGAATTGCATACTGTGGGAAGAGAAGAGAGGTCACTTGAGAGAGGTCCACTTGAATTGCGTACTGTGGCAAGAGAAGAGAGGTCCACTTGAGCAAGAATTGCGTACTGTGGGAAGAGAGGTCCACTTGAATTGCGTACTGTGGGAAGAGAAAAGAGGTCACTTGAGCAAGAATTGCATACTGTGGGAAGAGAAGAGAGGTCACTTGAGCAAGAATTGCATACTGTGGGAAGAGAAGAGAGGTCACGAAGAGAGGTCACTTGAGCAAGAATTGCATACTGTGGGAAGAGAAGAGAGGTCACGAAGAGAGGTCACTTGAGCAAGAATTGCGTATTGTGGGAAGAGAGATCACTTGAGCAAGAATTGCGTAGAATTGTGTACTGTGGGAGAGAGGTCATTTGAGTAAGAATTGCGTACTGTGGGAAGAGAGGTCCACTTGAGCAAGAATTGCATACTGTGGGAAGAGAGGTCACTTGAGCAAGAATTGCGTAAGCAAGCTCAAGAACAAGGAGACGGCCGAGAAGAGCTTCAGCTGTGCATAACAAAGGCACCGGCTAAGGAGCCAATTCAACTGAAGGAGGAGCGAGTGTTCGCTTAAATCGGTGAAAGAGGCGAGCAGTAAGAGCACCGACGATGGGTCCTCGACACAGGGGCAACAAACCATATGACTGGGGCCAAGTCTGCGTTCTCCGAGCTTGACTCGGGAATTCACGGGACGGTAAAATTCAGCGACGGCTCTGTCGTCGAGATCGAAGGGCGAGGTACCATCCTGTTCGTCGGCAAGGGAGGCAAGCACCACAAGTTGACCGGCGTCTACTTCATCTCGAGGCTCAAGGCTAACATTGTGAGCCTAGGTCAACTCGATGAGGCCAGCTGCCACATTTCCATCAAGCGCGGGCTACTTAGGATCTGCGATGATCGACGACGGCTGCTCATGCAAGTTCAGTGCACAACAAACCGCCTTTACATCCTAGAGTTGGAGATAGAGCATCCAGTCAGTTTCTCGGCCAAGACCGAAGAGGTATCTTGGAGGTGGCACGCAAGGTACGGGCACCTAAACTTTCCTGCCCTAAACAAATTATACAAGGAGGAGATGGGGTACGGTTTGCCAGCAATCAAAAGGCGTGAGCAAGCTGTGCGATGAGTGCCTCATCGACAAACAAAGACTCACCCCCTTTTCGTCTCAGACATTCTATCGGCGCGCCATTGGATCTCATGCACGACGATATCTGTGGGCCCATCAAAGCCAGCGACCCCAGGCAGCTGTTAAATAAAAGCTCTACCTTATTTAGTTAGGTTTGTAAAAACATATGAGTTCACGCGAATGGAGGAGCGTGATTCTAGGGGCCATTGTTTTGGCAGAGTGGGCGGAGTCTTCGTCCACTTATTCTAGTTTTGTATATTTGGTTTTTCTATTTTTGTAATTAGATTTATTATTTAAACCATTCAACGGATGTAAAATAAAAACATCGAGTCTTCAGCATTACCAGCGAATCTCTCTCTCTCTCCTTTTACTTCCGCTAATTTTTCCTTCGAAGAAACCTTCGGCCAATTTTTTCGTCGACATCCGATTTGCCAGAGTCAACAAGTGGTATCAGAGCCTCGTTGAAGCGATCGGTAGTATACCATCACAGAAAAGCCAACCTATCAACAATCAAGTTGAATAGCTCAAGTGGTTAGAGTGTTGACCTAACAACACACAGGTCTCAGGTTCGAGTAGAAGAAAATGCAAAGGGCGAAAATAAGCACATCGTGGGGTCCATCCCGAGCAAGCTCGCTCACTCCTCCATGCCGCCGTCAAGTGCCGGCATCTCCATCACCACCACGAAGAGGCCGACGCCGTGATGACGGGCGTCGAGTTGTCGTTGAGCGAGTGATCAGGGAGACAACGACAGCCGTCGTTCAGTACCCGATGTTGACAAGGTCCAACTACAACGAGTGGGCCTTGTTGATGCGCGTCAACCTACAGGCGCAAGGTTTATGGCACGCTGTCGAGCCAGAGGAAGGAGAAACAATCGAGTACTGGGAGGATCGGCTGGCATTTGCTGCCATATTACGATCTGTGCCCCCAGAGATGCTGGCTTCTTTTTCCACCAAGCGCACCGCACAATCGGCCTGGGAGGGAATCAAATCCCGTCGGGTCGGTGTACAGCGAGTGCGGGAATCCAACATCGAGCAACTTCGGAAGGAGCTCTCGGAGATTCGCTTTAAGGACGGCGAATCCGTCGATGATTTTTCAATGCGGATCACGGGGCTCGCCAACAGCATCACCACCCTCGGTGGTGGCATCAGCGAGACAGAAATCGTGAAGAAGATGTCGAGACATTGCTTGACGTGAACGACCTAACAGTGGAAGAGGTGACCGGAAGACTACGTAACGTCGAGCAGCGGAAGAAGAATATCACTTCAGCTGTTGACAAGGAGGGCCGTCTACTCCTCACGAAGGAGGAATGGCTTGCACGCCTAAAGCTCCGCGACAACACCGGCGAGAGCAACGGGTCCTCCTCCAGCCGCAAAGGCGGTAGGAAGCCATGGATGTCCCACGGGCGCACGCGCGGGAAAGATGGGAATCAAAAGAAGGAGTCGACCAATGGAAGGCCGATCCAATGCTCGAACTGTGGGAAGAGAGGACACTTGAGCAGAAATTGCTGGAGCAAGCTGAGGAATAAGGAGAAGGCCGAAAAGGCCCATGTGGCTCAATCCGAGGAGGACGAGCCAGCTCTCTTCATGGTAACCGCATGCGTCCCCAATTTCGATTCCAAATCCGACAACGATGTTGAACCCAAGAAAGAGCTCCAGTTGGGCGTAGCAAAGATGGCACCAACTGGGGAGCCAATTCAACTGGAGGAGGAGCGAGTGTTCGCTCAGATCGGCGAAAGGGACGAGCAACACGAGCACCAGCAATGGATCCTTGACACAGGGGCAACAAACCATATGACCGGGGCTAGATCTGCGTTCTCCGA
>NW_019268528.1:5321274-5321563 GCF_002738365.1 Cucurbita moschata
CGAGGTCATTGTTGGTGACGGCCGGGATGCCTGGGAGATTCTGGGGAGAGGCAGTAATGACGGCTGTCTATCTCCTCAATCGGTCACCAACCCGAAGCCTCGACGGGAAGACGCCATATGAGGCCTGGTACAACAAAAAACCAACAGTACATCATTTTCGCATGTTCGGCTGCGTCGCATACATGAAGGTAACACGTCCCCATCTCGCCAAGCTCGATCCCAGGGGGCTGAAGGTCGTCTTCATCGGCTACGAACCCGGGAGCAAGGCGTACAGACTCTATGATCCTGT